>NC_137956.1:51819083-51994083 GCF_963924665.1 Micromys minutus | reverse complement strand
GAGAGAGAGAGAGAGAAGGAAAAGCATCCTCACTCAATGTCTCTTGTCACAATGTGTGAAGAGCCAGGACATATGCATGGGCAAGTTCAAACAGCACCTCTACTGGGCATGTGAATGAGGCTCTACAGTGCTGAGGGGCTCCATGTACTTCTGGTGTCCAACTGCAGACAACCCACAGTCCCCTGGATGCCCCAAAAGCCTAATCAATTCTTGGCATTAGAAGAAGTCAAGACCCTGGGGTCAAGGACCTAACTTGACAGCAAAAATCACCGATGTGACTAAGCATGGTGACACAGGCCTGCCATCCCAGCACACAAAAGGCCGGAAGGAGGACAACTGTGAGTTCCAAGGAGAAGAAGCAGAAGACCATCTTCACAATAATCTTGTTACTAACAGCAACCTAATATCTATCATGTAAAAGATGTCAATTCTGCCTGAAATCAAGGGAATGTAAATTAGAACCACAATAAAATTCTATCTTCATTTCATAAATTGGCAAATTAGTAAATCTGGTTGGGTATGGTGAAGCACACGTGTGATTCCAGCACTTAGGATATTGGGGTTTGGGATTTTTTTTTTTTTTTTTTTTTTGCTTGAATTGTAATTCTAAATACTGCCCACCCCACCCCCAAGTCCTGGTTACCAAGTGATATTGGACCTTGCCCTCCAAGCTATCCCTGACTGGTGAATGAAGATGCCTATAGTCAATAGCTGGGCTGGGTCTTGGGTTCCTAGGCTTGGGGTAGGAGACTTTGAGGAAAGAAAAGAAGGTGGAGAAAAAGGAGATGACACCATGGGGTAAGAATCTTAAACATAATGGCCATGTAGGTTGGCTAATTGGAGTTAAGAGCAGCCCAGATGAAACATGGCAAATTATATAGTGGGATTATTGTCTGGAAAATAGACATAACAGCAGAGAGGAGAGACATCTGCCTGGTTCTTGTGATGATTAAGGCTGAGGCAGAAGGATCAGGAGTTCAAATTTAGCCTGAGCTACCCAGCAAAACCTTTAAAAAACTAAGTCACAACAACAAAAAAGTTTTTTTCCCCAAGAAAATACCATGTAGCCCTGGCTAGCCTGAAACTTAGTTTGTAGACAAAGTTGGTCTCCAATTCACAGAGATTGTTTAGCCTCTGCTTCCTGAGTGCTGGGATTAAAAGTGCGAGCCTACATACCTAGGAACAAAAGAAATTTTACTAGATCAGGTGACCACTGGAGGAGTATTCAAAGAAGTAACCACTCTAGGAGCCATCTGTCAGGAGCCACAGGTACTAAAATCTATGCGCAAAACACAGCATGATCTACAGATAAAACAGAAACATCTTCAATGCCCTGGAGATAGAATAACTGGGAAACCAAAGAAGATTAATAGTCAATGGTATTCACTGACTGTACTGGCTGGTCTTGTGTCATCTTGACACAAGCTGGAGTTATCACAGAGAAAGGAGCCTCAGTTGAGGAAATGCCTCCATGAGATCTAGCTGTAAGGCATTTTCTCAACTTAGTGATCAGGGGGGAGGGCCCAGCCCATTGTGGGTGAAGCCATCACTGGGCTGGTAGACCCGGGTTCCATAAGAAGGCAGGATGAGCAAGCCAGGGGGAGCAAGCCAGTAAGTAACATCCCTCCATGGCCTCTGCATCAGCTCCTGCTTCCTGACTTGCTTGGGTTCCAGCCCTGACTTCCTTTGGTGATGAACAGCAATGTGGAAGTGTAAGCTGAATAAACCCTTTCCTCCCCAACTTGTTTCCTGGTCATAATGTTTGTGCAGGAATACAAACCCCAACTAAGACGCTAACCAAAGTTAAAGGACTAGGTCTATCTACCCACATCATTAACTAAACATTAATTGAAGGTGTCCAGAGTTTGACATTTGTCCTTCTATCAAGTCACACACTGACCACTGAGTCCTGATCCAATCTCATCTATGGAGCACCCATATTTCCCTGACTTGTCTTCAGACTTCCCACCGGACGAACCAGTTAGAGATGGAACCAAAGATCATAGAAGCTGTAGTTCTTTAGGCAGAACACTAGGGGAGCAAGGGTGCTACCAGGAAACTTCATTCCATCTGTAAGAAACACCAGCTCTGTTTCCAGGAGTCTGGTCTAGGAAGTGACAAAGAACCTGAGCCAGAGACCAATGCTTGGTTTAGCGAGGAGAAGCTGGGGAGATGACTCTGCTGTAACTGTGGGGTGTCCATCCAGCCACTTAGTTTCCAGAAATAAGGGCTCTGCGACTGAATTATTATGACCTATATAATAACCTAGGGCTTATTCCTCAACTAGCACATAACTTATTGGTCCCATTTACTCTATTCTATGAGTGCTACATGGCAGGTTACCTCTTCTCAGGGTCATGTAACCGTCTCCCCCAGAGTTCAGTGTGATTCTTTCCCAGAATATCCACCATCTATGTATGTGTCTCTCTGTGTGTCTCTCTCTCTGTCTCTCTGCCAGATGTTTCACCTTCTAATCCTGCCTCAGCTCATAGCCTTTTTATTGAAAGTGATGCTCATAAGAGATCCTATTTATACTCAGCAGTTAAGAGAACGTGATGCTCTTAGAGAGGACCTAGATTCCATCCCAGGACTCATATGACAGCTCCCAGTGAGCAGTAACTCCAGTTCGGGGGATCTAACACCCTCTTCTGCCCTCCATGTGCACTGTGCATGAAGGTGGTACACATAAAGCATTTGGCCAAACACCCACATACATTTTTTAAAAAATCTTAATAGTTTCCCTATTTTAGAATAGCTCTATTCTAAAACCTACAAAGACCATGACTATTCGAAAGTATTAAATCTCCTAGCATGCAAACAAAGACAAATGGAGGTTGTGTAACATCACCAACTTCTATGAAGTGTTCATTATCCCTGTCACTGCACCGTTTCCTAAACTAGGCCTGAGTGTAAAGTCACAAACTCTTCCTGGAAAGGAAACTTATTTAAGATGTTTATCTTGACTCCATGAGGCTGACTTGGCTTTGGGACAGAATAAAAAAAAAAAAATCAATATTTACTCAAAGAAGCGATTACATAAAACAGAGTACATCTAACTGATGAACTGTTATACAGCTTTTAAAAATACCACATAAATAATGTTTTAATGGTACCAGAAAATGCTGATGCTGTAAAAAGAGAGTCAGAACACATTCGTGAGTGAACAAAGCAAGATGGACATGTGTATTTCTGGTACAGGTCCATGTTGGTAAGTATCACATACCCCCTGATACATAGTGGGGGCGGACAGTGACCAGCAGTGGTAGAACCGTAACAGGCAAAAACTATTTTCTATTTTCTGCACTTCTAATATACTTGATGAATGGTGTTAGAAACTTCATTTTTCACTTTGTACATGCTTTTTTGCTTTTTAAAGTTACATATAACAGAAAAATATTTAACTTTCAAGAACCTATGTTATTAGGTTTTAAAAACATAATATAATGTGAAAAGGAAAAAAAGAAGTAAGATTTAAATGTCTCAGCCATGTAAAGAAGACAGTCTTTGGTGAGGGTGCCCACGAGTGGACATGCACAGCACCTATAGAACGCAGGTTAGTTTGCTGTTTCTTCTTTCCTACACTTCAGCAAATGCTTGACAACACACAGGCAATTCTGTGATTCCTTTGTAAAGACCAGATCTTGTCCTGTAGCCCAGGTTGGTCCTAAACTCACTATGTAGCCTTGGATGGCCTTGAATATTTAGTACTGATCTCTTTAAAATCACAAGCTACTGCCAGCCCTGAGCTGAGAAGTCTTGTGTCCAGACAGGGGGAGTCAGGGAGGAGCTCAGAGTTCATGTCTGGCTTTTCTCCATGCTCAGTTTAAACATTAAGCAACCCCCAGAGACCCAAGAGGGTTGAAATAGGTCTGCACCAAAGAACTTGAGCTTTGGTCCTCACTTCAGGTTAGAAGCTGTATACAACCTTCAAATTGTCTGAGAAAGAACACCACCTGCCAATGTCCTTCACGTCCTGGGACCTTGGTATAGTCTTTCTAATGTTTAAAGATTTGTTTTTATTTTTTTAATTTGTGTGTGTGTGTGTGTGTGTGTGTGTGTGTGTGTGTTACGTAGATCCCCTAGAGCTGAAGGTGCAGGCACTTGTGAGCTGCCGAACATG
Organism: Micromys minutus; assembly: GCF_963924665.1. Classification (NCBI taxonomy): domain Eukaryota; kingdom Metazoa; phylum Chordata; class Mammalia; order Rodentia; family Muridae; genus Micromys; species Micromys minutus. The sequence continues at coordinate 51,989,963 of NC_137956.1, read as the reverse complement.
GGTGCTAAGACTGAGCTCAGGATCTCAGGAAGAGCAGGCACTGAGTACTCATGACCTCTCACATACCTGCTTTAGCCTGGGCTTTGTGTTGTTTTAAGAAAGAATGTTCAGCCTTGTTGCATGTATCCACTGCTGAGTCTGTCTTCTCACCTGCCTTTCAGGGAAGTTAACAGTCATTTGTCCTGAAAGTCATCTCCTACTCCAGATTTGAGATTGAGGAAATGACTCACTAGAGAGAAACAGGACATGTGACTATCGCTGTCACTGCACAGGGCAGAAACAGGGCATGTGACTATCACTGTCACTGCACAGGACAGAAACAGGACATGTGACTATCACTGTCACTAAACAGGACAGAAACAGGACATGTGACTATCACTGTCACTGAAGAGGACAGAAACAGGGTATGTGACTATCACTGTCACTGCACAGGGCAGAAACAGGGTGACTATCACTGTCACTGCACAGGACAGAAACAGGACATGTGACTATCACTGTCACTGCACGGGACAGAAACAGGGCATGTGACTATCACTGTCACTGAAGAGGACAGAAACAGGGTATGTGACTATCACTGTCACTAAACAGGACAGAAACAGGGTATGTGACTATCGCTTTCACTGAACAGGGCAGAAATACCACAATTGACCACTCCTGGGATTAACAGGAAACTATATCTCAAGAACACTCAACTCTGGGGTTTTCCTTTCTTCCCATAGACACATACATTCCCCCGGTAATGGTATGGAACCCAGAGCTTTGTATGACAGGAAAGTTCTCTACTGCTGAGATATAATCCCACTAAAAGTATCATAAATGAGGAACTGTACGCTCATCCAGGTAGCAAGTGGACAGCTTCATCTGATTCTGAAGGCACCTACCTAGCTGCTTCTTTAGATCACCCCAAAGTCCTAATTTTTGTAGGACACAAACCTATATTCTCCCTCAGTGAACGCATATGAAGCTTTCACTACAGAAACCTTTACACACTTGGTCCTTTGTTACATTTTTTCATAGGTAAATGTAATCAGAATTCTCTAATAGCACATATTTGGATAGAGCAAAACTGTCTCTAACTCAGATCTGTAGGCAAGCTAAAACTAGTACCTGTTTAGAGAGAGAGGAGGCTCAAAGGGAGAAGCCAGGAGACACCAAGCAGCTAGTCTGGAGAGCATGGAAGCAGAGTATGCTAGATCCAGGCCCAGTCACTCCTGAGCAGGGAGAAAAATAAAACACCTACTCACCTAGAGATCCAGGACCATAGATGCTCATGACCAAAGCACAGAGTTACCACTAGGTGGTGCTAAATCCAGGCAAGAGCAAGACAGACTGAGGTAATACATCCCAATGACAGACCCAAACTGGCATGGGTGTTAGGAAGTAGCATAGATTATTTCATCAACCTTGTAATGATGCAACCTTCCACTTTAGGCATTCAAGCCTAACTTACTTTATTCTCACTGAGTCTTCCTTTGCTGGCGGTTTAAATAAATACTAAAGAAGTCAAACTTAAAGGCTGGCGTTGAAAATAATAGAGTTGAGAACCAAACTAGGTCTTCCTAGGGCAAAGTCAATAGTCTCTTAACAAGACACAATCTCTCCGTTTCTGCTCTGTAAGGATTCTCAGAGTATGGAACATGGGGGATGAACTGCCATGTGTGGCTATCTACACATGAACTTAACTAAAGCAACTTTAATGGTTCAAAGTGTATTCCAAGTAATTGATGGCCACTGTGACCATGGTTGTAGGACATCTATACTGTCACACAAAATGATTCCTAATCCACTTGTTCAAGCAGCTGTTGCCAGGGACATTTTCCTCAGTGCTGGGGGTGGGAGGATTGGGCTCCCAGTAAGGACCCAATAGGTGAAATCAGTGTGGATGAGTGACAGGGACAGTAAGAGGGTGCCATGCAGAAACCAGTCACTTAATCTGACGAGTAAAATGAGGCTTCCAGTGACAGCACTCTCTCTTCTAGAAACAGGAATCGTATAACAAAGTCTAAAAAAGTAGTCAGCCACTGGCTGAATCTTCACTGCAGATGCTTCCTTGGTGGGTAAAAGATGCAAAGGTTTCCCTGCAAAGAGATGAGTCAGTTCCTCATCAAAGGAAGCAGAAGCCAGTGGCCACCCAGGTCAGTTTGTCTGTGTTGTCAACAGTGGCTAACAGACGTACAGGAGTGTTTACATATAAATGTAATTAAAATAAAGTAACACTAAAAGTTCAGTTCTAGGCTGAAGAGATGGCTTAGTGGTTAAAGTCACTTGCTGTACAATCATGAGGACCAGAGTTCAGATCCCAGAACCCACATAACAAGCCAGGCAGTTCACAATGGCCTGTTAACCACAGCCCCAAGGGATCTGATTCCCTCTCTGGCCTCCACACATGCACAGACAAAAGTATATGCACATCCCCTCTTGCTTTCTCTCTCTCTCTCTCTCAGACGCACACAAAATAAACTAATAAAGAATAAATCTTTAGAACTTAGTTCCAAGACAACTGTGGTGGACCACATCTACATCAAGAGGCTGAGACAGAAGAACTGCTACAACTTTGAGGACAGCTTTACATAACAAATTCTATTCAAGCCCAGTGTGTGGGCGAGGAGTGATCCCGCCTTTAAAGATGTAAGTAAGTTAGTTAGCTCAGTTCTCAGTCTTGAACGAATACATTCCAAGGAATTGACGTCACCTGTGACTAGGGTGTTGAGTGTTACATCACCACAAAATCGGTCTGATCTACTTCTTCAAACAGCTCTGTTCAGAACAGGTCAACTCTTAAAGCATACTGCTAACAACAAAGTAAGACACGGAAAAATACCCCCCCCACTGTTATTATTAGATATAGCATGTTAATCTAGCTCTTCTAGCCATAACTCTGTCTTCCTGCCTCAGCCTTCTGGGTTGTGGGACAACAGGTGTCAGGCATGAGGCCTGGCAAATCAACCATGTCAATTAAGTTCAAACGAGAAGATCTTACTTGCACTTCACAGGCTCACCTACCTGGCCCTGGTAAATGTCCAGGCAGAAACGTAGAAAGTAGAAGCATTCAGGCCTTGCCTGGAGTTATCTCTCTTTGTTCTTATCTCTAGATAGATAGATAGATAGATAGATAGATAGATAGATAGATAGATAGATAGATAGATAGATAGTTGATGGATGGATAGATGATAGATAAATGATAGATGGATAGATAGACAGACAGACACACAGACAGATAGATAGATAGATAGATAGATAGATAGATAGATAGATAGATAGATAGATAGATAGATAGAAAAAGATGAAACTAAGGATCCTGGCAGACAGCACCATGCCAGCTCCTGTTAGGCTACTGGCATAAGTTACCAAGGCCCTTTAGTGATCTCCAGTTTCCTTACGTGAAACCTACCTGAGGAAAATAATTATATCCACCACTACTCGCCTTGTTTTCTATATGCTCCATGTCTTTCCTCTCACTGCCCATGTGGCATGAGGCTGGGCAATGGCCACTACAGGGAATATTATTAATGTGGAATGGCTCTGCTCTGGCCATTGGGAAGGACCTATGGCCTCTGCCCGGGAATTATATTTGCCAGACTCCCAGGCTGTTCAGAGCCCTGAAAGCACTCCTTGTTCCTGGATGCTGAGTCTCAGGGCCACACCCAATCTCAGCCCTACTGCTGTCTGCCACACACATGGTAAGATTTTTTCCCTCTGGTTTACAATATGACTTGAGTACTTTCTAATTCCCTACTTACAGCAAGACCCCACATCCCCTCATTTAAATGGTTGGGAGGTGACAGAAAGGCCTGAGAAGATGGGACAAGGGCTTCATGGTGACACACATTACAACAGTGGTGACAAGACAGACACGGGTGCCGAGATGTTAGAGAAGAGACCGGGAGAAGCAGGGAAGGAAGAGAACCAGAGAGAGAGAACAAATATTTAAGAAGACAACTCAGAGACAGAGCAGGGAAGGACACTTAGACGACTGAGAGAGCCAAGGACACCCAAGAGTAGAACTCCAACACCTGATGTGACATCTGAGACATGAGAGACTCTCCTTAAAGCCAAAGAAGCAGGTAATATACAGGGACAGCCAAGGTGCCATTGTTGGTCTGAGTTGACAAGGAAAAGATGACAATTTCCATTCAACTGTGCAACATGAGGTGCTTAGAATAGATATTCGGCAGCAAGTGGAGGTGACAGCTGGATATATTTTCCAAAACTAATCATGTAACAAGCACGAAGAATCTGATGATCTCTCACAGTTGAGGACTTCATGCTCCCTGGGCCAGCCAAGTCCAGCCTGAGAAACCATGCCTGGTCATCTAACCTAGTGTACCCTTGAGACAAGCATAGAGACTCTGAAAACACAGCAGGTTCCACCCATCCTGGGTCTCCTGACCTTCACACCCTGCCCAGCTGCAGCCTCATTTGGGTTCTTTCTGGCCCACTCTCACTTACGGCCTCCTCTTCCCATCTTACATTCTTGACCTTCAGTGTTCTCAGATCACACTTAGGTCTGAACACAGTTAGGAACGCTGGGACTAGTGGGACTCACTAGTCTAGTCTACTTTCCACACCCAGCCTGTTGTCACAAGACCCTGCTCAAGTCAGCAACTTGGCCAAAAACGTCAAGGCACGATGGTCACCCAGTGCCAGCTCCCTCCTGTGGTTTGTATACTCTCTCTGCAAAGGAAATTGAGATCAGGGGTGAGGAGGAAGGGCTGAGGAGATCACAAGATTCTGATCGAGAGCTAATCAAGCTGTTTGGGATGATACACTCAACAAGCTTGTAAAGTGAGGGCAACAACAGAACTCCCTGGACTATGCCAAGGACATAGTGAGGCACTCGGAGCATCATAACCATGGTAAGCTGGAAGTGACACCTCGGAATTACCTAGTAATATTACAATGCCTCTGTTGAGAAAGCCAGCTTGCCACAAATCCAATAACTCAGAATATGTGTTTCCAAAGCTGAGTTGGCAAGGTCAACTACAAAGTTCAGGAAAAGGGTCTTGGATCCCAGAGGCAGATTAAAACTTGGTAAAGAAAAACAACATGGCTTCACTGGCCTGCTAGCCTAGACTAATTGGTGATCCCTAGGCTAATAAGAAATCTTGTCTCAAAAGACAAGGCAGATGGGTCATCAAAATGTCTTAGTGGGTAAACAATGCTGGCCACCAAGTCTGATGGCCTGAGTTGGATCTCCAGAAGCCACAAGGTAAAAAAGAACAACCCAACAAGTTACTCTACAAGTAGCTACATTGTAGCATGTGCCCACACAAAATACATATTACAAGGAGACTAATAAGCAACACCTACAGTTCTCTCCTGGCCTCTCCATCTGTTCTCACATAAACCCCAACAACAACAAAAATTTTACCTTTTTGGATCCAAACTGTCTGGGGTGATTATATAAGGCCTTACCTACTTTCTCCCTTTTAGCCTACTCCAGAAAGTGTCAAAGGGAACTCCACACAATCGCCACAAGTCAGCACACTCCTTTCTTCTCGTTCCAACCCCAACACCAGAGATGAATGCTCAGCCAAGTTTCTTGACAGTGTGAGCCAGCGTTGCCTAGGCCACTCCTGCTTTCTCCTTTACGACGAACCAACAGCTTTCTAAGAGTATCCTGTTGGGGCCACAGCCACCACAGGTGGGTAGGGCATGAGCATGGACAAGGAAGACCACAGAACATGTCTCCATGGCAACCAAACACTCAAGAGCTGAGGAGTTCATCACGAAACAAGAGAACTTGAACAACCCACACAGATGTTCACACTTCCACTCCCTGAAAGCATATTTCTGGGAAGGAATGCCAAGGAAACAGCTCAGTGAAGGGAAAAAAGCAAGTGAACAAAGACACTGAATAACTCCTAAGCCTGACCACGCAGTGACTGAGTGGGTTACCATGTGAACACTGGGGCATTACTGCTGCTAAGTAAAGGACAAAGCACCATGAATGTATTCTGGTCCTGACTCTAAAATGTGTACAGATTTGGATAAAAATGGAGGGAAACCCTAAAATGAAGACAGATGTACAACAGAGCTAAAGCAACGGGCTTCTTCTGTCTTTAAATTGTTCTTTGTGGTGATCTTGTGGTTCTCACTAGCTAAAAATGAACTAAACAGAGCTAGTCATCAAGGGGTGGGTGTGCAAACCTGTGCAGGAGAACCTGTCATAACTCCCACACCTAAAAGTCGAAGGTCTGTTTTGATTTTGCTGAGATACCTCTTATGTAGCTTCCTAAACACAAAGCAGGTGAGAGAGAGCCTGCTGCCAGCCTCTCATTTCTACAGAGATGAGGCCTCCTGACCAGTGCTCAGAACAGACTGTACATGCTGAGGCTCCTTGATCACAGTGCAAAGTTGCCTCTCAGTGTCCTCCAACTGGCACTGTGGTCCTCCAACTCCTTTAATGTTAGGACAAAAACTCAGCAAGGTGCACTTCTCACGTATTATCTTCAGTTTTCAGTCTGTTTTCTATGCTATAACTGAATAGCACAGCCCAAATAATTTATAAGGAAAAAGTTTATTCAGTTCACAATTCTAAATGTCCTGGGTGGAAAGGCCATCTCTGATGAGGGTCTGCTTGCTAAAGGGGACTTTGCAGAGGCCAAAGGTAGCACAAGGCATCTCAGAATGATAGAGATCTGTTCTCTTACTATAGAGCAATTGGGGAGCTCCATCCTGATAACCCCAATTAACCCTAATCACCATCCAAGTTCTCCCACCTCCAAATACCAGAAACTATGGTTTAGGCCATCGCATATCAACATGAGCCTTAGAGGGAAAGACACTCAAGCCAGAACACAATGTAAGTTATATTCCAAACTTAAAAGAGCCTAGGTACCACCTTAGTCCACAGGTGTCTGTGAGCCGCCACATGAGGCAGTCTAAACAGTGCATGAAGGAATAGATGTTATTCAAGCAACTGCAGGTAAAAATGGCTGACACGTCTACACAGGACTAAATGTCTGCATTTCTCTAAAACTCTCATGCTGAGATGCCAGAGTCCAAAGTGTTCGCTGGGGGCAGGTGTTGGGAGATGGAGCCTTGTGAAGGAGGCCAGAGCTATGGGGTGACTGGAAGAAGTTTCCTTCTGAGAGCGTTCACCCCCCTTCTGTGAGGGCTACAGGAAGGCCATGTATGAACCAGGAAGCAGCCCCCTTAAAACACCAAAACACCAAAACACAAATATGCTGGTGCCTGACCGTGGTTTCCCAGACTCCACTGTGAGTATTCGGTGCAGCTGTTTACCAGCCACTGGTCCATGACATTTTGGTACAGTAGGCCCCATATTCATCAGTAGGCTGCTGCCTGCTAACAGCTTTCCTAGTTCAAACAATAACTGCCTGAAATTTTTTCAAAGACTGAAAAAAATAAGTATCTACTTGTTCCTCAGTAAACAGAGCAACCATTAAGACATAGTTGTTAAGTCTTCCCAGGGAAGAGCACATCAACTGGTTACCCAATAGCAAATGGTCAGTCCTGAAAACAAACATACAAGTAGCATCAGACAGGCTACAGCAGGCTGTGTTTAGGAATACATACTCACACACATGTGAAACAGCATTTGATGAAGAAAGGAAGCCAGTGACTTAAAAGGAAGCAAGGAGGGGTATATGGAAGTGTTTGGCAGAAGGGAAAAAAAGGGGGGGGGGGATGATGTAATTACATTATTATCTCAAAAACAAAAGGAAAATAAAAATTTAAAAAACAGTTGAAAAAGCTAAAGACCAAAGATAACTTTTCTTTTGAACATGTTGGTCAGGTTGTCCTTGAACTCACTGTGTGGCTAAGGATGACCCTGAACTCTTGATCTGCGTGCTGGGATTATAGGTGTCCACCATAATGTCTGATTCATGTGGTACTGGGAATGGAAACCAGGCCTTTGAATGCATGCAGGCAAGCACTCTACCAACTAAGCTGTACTTTTCCTCCTTCCTTCTCCCTCCTTCCCTTTTCTTCTCTACCCTACGTCTTCTCTCTCTCCCTCCCTGTCCCCCCTCTTATGCTTAAACTTGACGAATGTACTAACAGTCATCTCTACTTAATAAATTCGTTAACTTTACTTCACATTGATCCATCTTAAATATTTTTCTTTCTTTTTTTCTTTTTCTTTTTCTTTTTCTTTTTTTCTTTTTTTTTTTTTTTTTTTTTTTTTTTTTTTTTTGTGGTATAGTCAAGGGCCTGGATTTATCTGAATGAAGTCCCCAAGGCTACATCTCCCTGCCACCAATGACATTTTAAAATTTTTTTTTATTTTATATAATATATATGTGTGTTTAAATATTATATATACATATATATACACAGATATATCTTATATAATATATTATATATATTGATCTTTTGCCTGTCTGTATATCTGTGCACCATGTGCATGTCTAGTCCATGTGGAGACCAGAAGAAGGCATCAGATTCCCTGGAACTGGACATAAGAAACAGTTGAGCCTCTCTGTAGGTTCTGAGAAGCAAACCCTGGTCCTCTGAAACAGTAACTGATGGCTTCCTCCAGCCCCACCGATTGTATTTCATCTTGTGTTGTTCTATACACTGTTCCTTACTTCTCTCTAGAATGTGTGTGCTCTGATGTTCACATCATTCACATGCATTTATGTTTTGCCACTCTCCACCTTGGCAGAGTTGGCTCACTCTGCCAAATCACCTGGCAGCGATGACCAAACTCATGGAGTAGAATGCTACAGAGGAAATGATGAGTTGTTAGAGAAAGGTTCATTAAGTGAATTAAGACACAGAAAATTGTTCCTGTATGGCACTATGACCCCAGTAAAAAGATGACTGGCTTTCTTCCTTTCTCTTTTCCTCCTTGCCGCCCTTCCTCCCTCTCCCTCTCTCAGGTTCCTCTGTGTAGCCCTGGCTGACCTGGAACTCACTCTGTAAACCAGGCTAACTGAGCTGAGACCCACCCCATCACCACCCACCTCGAGTGCTGAGTGCTGAGATTAAATCTGTGAGCCACCAGGGCTCAGGCTACGAGATGACTTTCAAAGCAGGCAGGAGGGGAGAGGAACTTCATCTTCAGAGAGGCCGGAATCAATCCATGACTGAGTCCGACATGCACACATCAGGCCTGACAGACTCCACAAGGAGCAGCTGCTGTCAGCTCATTGGCTCACACGAGGTACAGAAACCGAACAATGGTCCTCTAGTCGTGTGGCCCTGAAGTATGGGAGATGACCGGCAGGCCACTGAGCTTCTCCTTACTAAACACTACTCTGAAACCACTCAACTTACCATCACTATCTAAAGTACTTAGAGATAAGCCACCTCACTTCATTAGCTTTGTATCAGGGGTTAAGAGTCCTTACGCTAAAGGATGCTCCACTTGGAGTATTGATTTCATGGTGGAGCAACTGGCTAGGGTGTAGGAAGCTCAGGGTTCCGTCCTTACAGTCTCACCTCCCCTCGGTCTGTGTTCCTCTTTCCACCCCCACTGCTGTACACTTACTGCAGGCTGCACAGGTGAAGCATGCATCATGGTAGAGATCCCCCATGGCCTGACAGGCCTGGCCAGCTCCAAACACCCCTTTGCTGCACTTCACACAGGCTCCTAGAAGGCAAGAAGACGCCAAGTCAGGAGAAAACTGGGATGTTTAAAAAGTCATGAAAAAGCCAATGAACAAAGAATACCCTCCCCTGCCACAACCCCACATCCAGGAATTTCTCAGGGCTCAGTTCTTCTTTTTTTTTTTTTAATATTTATTTATTTATTATATATAAGTACACTGTAGCTGTCTTCAGACACACCAGAAGAGGGTATCAGATCTTGTTACAGATGGTTGTGAGCCACCATGTGGTTGCTGGGAATTGAACTCAGGACCTCTGGAAGAGCTGTCAGTGTTCTTAACGACTGAGCCATCTCTCCAAACCCAGGGCTCAGTTCTTACAAGTGCAAAACCCAGCTACCTACCTACCTACCTACCTACACACACACACACACACACACACACACACACACACACAAACACTGTCCCAGAGCTTTCAAAGACTCCCACCATTCAGAAAATCAAATCCTAATTAAACCATGACAACATAGCTCAGGGAGGGAAAAAAATCTAACCTCAAAACTGTAAAAGTGTTTGCATATGTTTAAACGTATTGAGACAGGGTTTTACAGCCTTGACTGGAACTCATTATATAACCCACAATGACTTCAAACTCATGACAGTCCTCCTACCTCAGCCTCCTGAGTACTGGGATTATAGTTGAGTAAAATTTTAATTTTATGTGAATTATTTGTATGTGATTCAGAGCTTTCCCAGAACTCAGCAGGTAATCAACTTATTGCATTGCTTCAGAGTTTCTATTTTGATTGGTTTACTGACTGAGATAAAATCCCTCTATGTAGTCCTGACTATCCTGGAATTCGACAAGTAACCAGGCTGACCTTGAACTCAAAGAGATCCACCTGCTTCTGCCTCAGAGTTCCTTTTTTTTCTTCTGGAGAGAGGGTCTCATTATCAGAGTCCTGGAACTCACCAAGTAGACCAGGCCTTGAATTAACAGAGATGGGCCTGCCTCTACTTCATACATACTTGGATAAAAGGTGTGTGCCACTATACCCACCCAGAGTTCCTTTCTTAAATTGACAAACCAATTACTACTAAGAAAATCTAAGCTACTATACTCTTTATAAAATGTTTCCACATCAACCACTCAGGCAAAGAGAAAACATTACATACACACTTACATTACACAATACATCTGCCAGCCTAGACCCAAGAGGTTAACTCATCTCATTAAGGCTTGGGGGAAGGAGGAAGGTCAGATAGCAATCAAACCTTGCTCATGGGCTTAGGGCAAATCAGATGGCATCTCCAAGAGGAACTTCACAACCACCAGTCTCCCAGGACTATCAGGGGAGCAAGCCTTCCTCCCCAGTCTCTGTACCCCACCCAGCAATGTCCTCTAGTTCTTCTTCATCTGAGGCCTGTTACCTTGTCTTCCTCTCAGATCTCGTTTGTTTCTTTGGACTACAAGCACTGACACACACAGCAAGGAAGAAAACTCCCATGTTCAAACCGTTGCACATGAAGTAAGGAACATCCCATACAAAACCACATTAGTAGGACAAATATTTGGTGTGAGGGATGGGCGTGGTAAACAGATAGAAAGGTTCCTCTTAGAGAGAACAGGTAGGGGAAAAACAAGTGAGTCACAGTTCACACTCTGGGAAACGTGTGCCTATCACGAAGGCCTTCATAAAAGAGGCCCTACTGTCTCCTCCCCACAAGCCAAATTCTAGAAAGTTCATACCTCTCACAGGTTTGAAAGACAGAATCTGAGCCCATCGGATCTGTATAGCTATTCACACCATATACATGTGGGGCACCTCATGAAGAGATGGGGCTCCTTTCTTGCCTTGATCATTTGTCTTGCTTAGGATTAAATCCAAGAATAGCCATGCCCCTGACCTCCCACTGCCAGACTGGCCCACCTCCCATTTTGTCTTGTTGCCACCAAGCCCACACCAAAGGCATCTCTACCTGAAACCTCACCTACAAGGCCCCTCCCATAAAAAAGGCATCCTTCTGCAAGTGACAGTGCTTCCCTGTGTCCTGTTCCTTTTCCCAGTGCTCTATGCAGCACTCTTCCAATTATAAACACTTCTCTACCACTTGGAGACATGCTTTCTAGATCCTGCAATGGGGTGAACGGCAAAGGTGCCTGGATTCAGCCTACCTGGAGGAAACTGTTCTCCCACAGTGGGCAAAGGGGCTCCCACCTTACCTTGATCCTGCATGAGACCTCACAAAGAGGCTCAGGCTGGGACTCACCATTAGAAAAAAAGAAGCTGTTGCCTGTCCTTAGACTTTATACAATCCTGAGGCCACCAGATTTACATGAATACCCAAAAAGAAAACGAAATGTCAGCTATTGCTAAATCAAGAGGGAAGTGAGTGGGGCCTTTTCTCAGCTAATAACTATATAGCCTGTGGTCCTGGAGGCTCTAAGAGTTCTGGGTATCAACAGGTTCTAGAAATGGACCACACCACTGTATCAAAGGTAGACCAATGATCTCAGCACTACCCCATTCCTCCCACACTAAAGCTGAAATATCCCCAGAGACAGCTGGTGTTGGATGTATGCCTACCGTCGAGCACACCACCTCCTCCAGGCCCACTGTTCAGGGAAGGTGCTGATGGATGCCTAATATCACCTCCAGAGTGTCCAGAATCAAAGTTCACCAGCTGATCCTCATGTGCACATGAGGAAGAGTGTCCGGACAACACAACACAGCATTGCCTGACTCTCTGGATGCCCCTGCCTCTACCCTCTCCTGCGCTCTGCAGTCCCTGAGCCAATTTGTGAGGTCATCACTAACCCACAAAGGAAGTACTTAAAGCCACTTGGTGCTACAGCCATTGCACCAGACCTCTTTCTTCAGCTGCCACCAAGCACACGGCCTCACTTTGCTCAGTGAGAAAGGAAGTTCAGATAGCAACTTCCCAATCACTGTAAATTAGCCCTTGATCTCCAGCTTCTGGTCTCAATGCCCCGCCTCCCCCAAAGGAAGAGGGAGTTTAAGACATCCCCACTTCACTTCAACTAAGCCCACTGCCAGGTAATCCCTAGACACACTCTTCTGGGGAGGAATCCCAAAAGGATACATAGAATTTTTAGAGAACAATTAGACACAATTAGAACAATTTAGACACACTACATGACCCAATAATTTCACTGAATTCCTCCTGAAGGAGAAAGAAATCCAAGGCACTCATAAAAACAATACCACCAAGGGTGGAGAGACAGCTCACAAGTTAACAGCATGCAGTGCTCTTGTGAAGGACCTAGGTTCTGTAGGCATGAAGTTACAGTGTACTGTGTAAAGTTTATCCTCGTGTTGTTCAAATGCTGACTGCTCTGCCCTCACATCCAGTTGCCATAGGAACACGGCACTGTAATGCTTATGTCAAGAATCTCCTGTCTCAGGTTTGTGTAAACAATATTCATCATTTATTCATGTCTTGTCAATAAAAGCTGGAAAAGCCAGTAACTAGGCAATAGAGAGAAAAGACTTCTGCCAGCCCGAGGAGGAGGGAAAGAAAGGGGAAAAAAGTCACCTTGAGAAAAGGGTCCTGTCATGGTTTGTATATGCTTGGGCCAGGCAGTAGCACAATTCGGGAGGAGTAGCCTCATTGGAGTAGGTATGTCACTGTGGGCGTGGGCTTTAATACCCTAGTCTTAGCTGCCTGGAAGTCAGTCTTCTGCTAGAAGACTTCAGATGAAGATGTAGAACTCTCAGCTCCTCCTGCACCATGCCTGCCTGGATGCTGCCATGCTTCCTGCCTTGATGATAATGACTGAACCTCTGAACCTGTCAGCAAGCCCCAATTAAATGTTGTCTTTATAAGAGTTACCTTGGTCATGGTCTGTTCACAGCAATAAAACCCTAACTAAGACAGGTCTGGAGAGACATCAAAGCAGAACACAACTGAAGCCCAAAGGGCCAGAGCAATACAAAAATCCAAGTATCTTAGGGATTTTAGCTGGGAGGTAGCCAGATTGAATTAGAATTATAAATGATTAGAATAAAATTATAATGCCTAGTTATTGTATTTCAAGTAAAAAATAAATCTCAGTCTCTGTTTCTTGGGGGACTATCTAGAATAAAGAAAACAGACACTGCATTAATTTACCACATAATTTATATTAAAATTATTGTTATAGAATTCCATTCCTGGTACCCACATCGGGCAGTTTACAACTGCCTATAACTTCTATGCCTGGGGGAAATCTATTGTCCTCTTCTGGACTCTTTCTAACAATAAAAGTGTTTAGACACTCCTCCTGGCCATCCTTGGAGAAAGTCATTGTGGGAGTCAGGGTGGAGTCTCGGGTACTCTAAGTCTGCATTTATGGTTACCTGCATATAATTAGGATCTGGCTATCCCTGAAAGAAAAAGTGATACAAGTAACCAGATGGAAATGACTTTTTCAATAAGTGAATGGGGGGAAATCACTTCATTCGTAGGTTTTTAACTCTGGTTTTTCATCCCTAGAGTCTTCTGAAGGGTGGAAGAGTATGTTCCCTCAAACAGTTCCCTCTGATATAGGATTACTGGGTTATAGCATTTAAAAGCACACAAGTAGGGGCTAAGGGTGTGTCTCGTTGGGGCACAGGGTTTATCTAGTTTGGCATCCCAGCACTAAAACACAGACAGGCACATGCACAGGTACACACACACCACATTCATGTGTGCATAGTTAAACACTTAATACCTGTCAAGGGACTGTCAAGGTGGCTTAATGAGTAAAGGCACCTGAAATCCAATAATGAAGCCTGACAGCCTGCACTCCTTCCCCAGAACCTATGTAAAGGTAGAAAGAGTGAACCAGCTCTACGAAGGTGTCTCCTGCTTTCCACATATACCTGCCAAGAATGCCTACCTAACCACACACACACACACACACACACACACACACACACACACACACACACACACTGAGGCAAGCAGGCAGTGGAAGAGAAAAGAAAATCTTGTAAAAGATGCTTCCCTTGAGGCTAGAAAGATGGCTCAGAGGTTCAGAGCACTGGCTGCTCCTATAGAAGACTCAAGATCATCTTCCAATACCAACATCAAGCACTTCACAATCACCTGTAAATCCAGGTCCAGGGGATCTGATGCTCTTGTGTAGCCTCTTCTGGCACACTATACATGCTTCCAGACAGACACACATACTTACACACATACACATAAATTTTTTAAAAATAAGATCTTTTTCTAAAAAAGATGTCCTCCTTGTACCCAGAAATAAAACCCAGTTGAGATGTGGGGTCCCAGATGAGATAATCTGTTATCTACTAAACCTGAACCCTAAAAGAGGAGGACACCAAAGAGCACAAAGGGAGTAACAAAGCATCTGAGCTGTGAGTGTCATGGAAGCAACAGGCCACAACTCCTACCTCAGGGTTCAGCTTGGCTCAGTCTCTAACCCTAACACTGCCGACTTCAGCTGCCATTTATGTATCGATTCTAGATGCACCTCAGCCCTGTGGTCTCTGAAATCTTACACCTTACCTCTGAGCCTCCACTCAACCCTAAAATGCTGTGCTACAGCTCTGCCTTTCTTAAGCAACCCTCAAACTGTGCTCATTAACACCTTATCTAGGGATGGAGAGATGGCTCAGCGGTTAAGAGCACTGACTGCTTTTCCAGGGATCCAGAGTTCAAATCCCAGCAACCACGTGGTGGTTTACAACCATCTGTAATGGCAACTGATGTCCTCTTCTGTCTGAAGACAGCTACAGTGTACTTATATATTTACTTGTGGTGACTCCAGTCAGGCCTCTGAACTCTTGATGCAACCTTTGTAGCCTTCTGTCACACACACACACACACACACACACACACACACACTCGAGAGGAGGTGGGGGGAGGGAGACAGAAGAGAACTACTACATGAGATATGAGGTGAGTATGTGATTTGAGAGTTAATTAGTAATTTTAAAAAGGAATAAAAGATTCTGTTTGCCAGCGAAAGCAGGGTATTTAGTACTTCATAAATCTGCCTTTCAATTTCACTTAGAAAGGAAAATTCTTTTTCTTTATGGGTTATGTGGCATGTGTGTCACTTGTGTGTGACAGTTTTTGTACTTCTACTATGTGGGTTCTAGGTATCACACTCAGGTCTTCAGGCTTGACAGCAAAGCACTTTTATCTACTAAGCCATTGTGTTGGCCCTGTAAAAGGAAATTCTTTAAGAGAAATAAGTCAGTTCATGTATTTTATTTTTTAAAGAACTTTATTCAAATGTAAGTTTTGTTTAATCCCTAAACCATGTTATAACTAGATCCTCTGAACAATTTAAATTAGAACACCACAGGGTCAATACATACAGACACTGTAGACACCTAAATATGGTTTTCTTTCCAGAAGTTTGCACACATGTTTTGGGAATGTGTGCTCTCCTTTACCTATGTGTCTCTTTGCCAAAGCAGTGATTCTTAACCTTCCTAATGCTGAGACCCTTTAATACAGTTCCTCGCGCTGTGGTGACCCCAATCATAAAATTATTTCATTGCTACTTCCTAACTGAAATGTGCTACTGTCATGAATCATTAGTAAATATGATATGCAAAAGTGTCATTTGACACCCAAAGTGGTTCAGACCCACAGGTTGAAACCACCGGTCTTAAGATTTATTTTAATTATGTGTGTGGGCATGTAGATGTGTGAATCAGGTGATCAGAAGAGGATGTTTCTGGAATTCCCTGGACCTAGAGTTACAGGAAGTTGTAAACCACCTAATGCGGATACTACAAATCAAACTTGGGTCCTCTGTAAGAACAAGAAACATTCAAAACTGCTATCTCTTCAGTCTAATGTCTCTCTGCCTAAAAATTTACTAAGCTGCTAGCTTTGCTTCACCCTGACTTGTGCTTTCTGTTCAAAGATACCTTATCTAATTTATAGTGTTGATTTGTTAGCATTAAGCCACAAGTAAATGCAATATGAATTCATTTACATTACGGTTTAGAACAAGCAAAACTATTAAATGGGGCCAGTAGGACACCCTGGCAAGGTAAGGTACTTGCAAGGTAAGGTGCTTACTGCCTAAACCAGAGGGATGGCTATTCTTGAATGTCTTTTTTACTATATCTAGAATTAACTAAAACCAAATGGCTGGGCACACCTGTAAGGGACTTCTTAATTAAATCATTTGTAGTGGGAAGATCCACTTCTAATTTGACCTCTGAGGCAGAAAGATGTGCCTTTAGTTCAGATCTCCACCTTTAATCTGGAACAATATCTTCTACTGGCAGCCTATATAAAGGACATGGGAAAAGGAAGCACTTTTGCTTGCTCTCACTACAGAGCCCATTCCTTCACTGACATTAGCATCTACTTCTTTGGGAGTTCCAGCATGTACTGATGACCAACAGAGACATCCAGCCTCGTAGACTGAACAACCACTGGATTCTTGGACCTTCTGTTTTGTAGACAGCCATTGTTGGACTAACTGGACCATACCTGTAAGCTATTCTAAAAGGTCCCCTTTCTGGACAGGCAATAGATGACAGCCAGATGGATAGATAGATAGATGGATGGATAGATGGATGGATGGATGGATGGATAGATGGATGGATGGATGGATGGATGGACGGACGGACGGACAGACGAACAGACATATTCATTCTACCAGTTCTATCAGTTGTTTCTCTAGAGAACCCTGATAAGTAATACACCTGACAACCTGAATTTAACCCCCAGAACCCATATGACAGGAGAAAAATGAATCCCAAAAGGTGTTCTGTGGCCTCTAAATCCATGCTGCAGTATGTGTGCCTCTACACCCATAAATGAATGGAAATAATACTACTAAACGGGGCGGAGAGATGACCCAATGGTTAAGAGCATGCTTCCAGGTCATTTCCCAGCACTCACATCAAGTGGCTCACAGCTGCCTGTAACACAGGCCCAGGGTATCCACTGCCTTTGGCCTCTGGACTTTTGGAATTTGCACTCTCTTGTATATACCCACATGCAGACACATACATACATATAATTAAAATTCTCTAAAAATCTTAACTCTTAAATGTAGGCATAATGTTACTGTGCACTGTATAAAGATTATCCTTGTATTATTCAAATGCTGATTTCTGTGCCCTCAAATCTGGTTGCAATCCGGACATAGGATTGCAATGCTTATTCTGAATATCCCCGGCCTCAATTTTGTATAAGCATTGCTCCCCATTTATTCTCTGATTTGTCACTGAAAGCTGACCAGCCAATGTCTGAGCAAAGAATAAAATAGGGCTGGATTTCTGATCCCAGCTAGGGGGTTTGCAATGAGAAGGTTGAGGAGACACTGTGGGAACAGACCTATGGCAGAGAGAGCCAGACCAATACTAAAAGTATCTCAGAGATTTTTGGCTGAGACGTAGCCAGATAATTTTAGAGGATTAAGATAGATTATTTCTGCTCAGCTATTGGGCCAAAAGCTTGACTAAGTAAACCTTATAGTCTCTGCCTCATTTATTTGCGAGCTAGTCAGAATAAAGAAAAAACTGTCACTTTTAAATTGCACTAACACTTAAATGATGTTTTGAAAAAAAATCTAGAAGAGGGGTTGCCTGTGAGTGGGCACAAACTTGGAAGAGGTAACTTTCTGAAGAACAGAACTATTCTCTGTCAAGTACTCATGTGTCAAGATATTCCATATTTTGCTGCATGGAAACAAGGCACTTAGAAACCAGTCACAGCCAGGCATGGTCGTGCACACCTTCAATCCTGGCACTCAGGAAGCAGAGACAGGCAGATCTCTCTGAGTGTGAGGCCAGCCTGGTCTACAGTTAATTATAGGACAACCAGTTCCAGGACCTCTACAGAGAAATCCTGTAGCTACAGTCACAAACTCCTCTACAGAGAAATCCTGTAGCTACAGTCACAAACTCCTCAACTCTGCGATGGAGACTGGGCGTGTGACTGCTAAGAGTCACAGAGAGTATCAGCTGAGCTGGCACTAAAGGATGGCTGGCCCGGAAAAGGGAGAGGATCAGAGCCTCCAGTGCAGCAAAGACCTCCCAAGTACCATCGCCACTCTTTGCTCTCCGGCTATGAACTTGGGCAGAGCTGTCTCGTCCACACACCACACACCCACCTCCAGTCATGGGTCAGACAGAGAGCTGCAGTCATAGACCACAGGCTGAAGAGGGGTTATTGCCAGGTCCAGTCTATTCAGTTTCTCACACTGACCTCTGGCTGGCCAACAAGGAGCCTCTGTTAAAACCTTGCCACCGAGTGCACAGGCCCAGCTCTGTCAGGCCAAGCATGGAAGCTGCCTGGAACACCTCCCAGCCTGTGCCCCAACTTGGCTGCCTGCCTGCCACCTTCCCTCCCAACAGGCCTCTAGGGAGACTTAAGCCTGGCAAAGCTACAGAGTCTCATGCAGACAGAATATAGACAGACAGACTGGTGGTGGCCTGTGCTCTCCAGAGAGTCAATTCCCAAATCATCTTTCTCTGGACAGGAAGTGCTCCCTTTGATATCCTGGACCCTGTGGGATGAGCAGTCTTAGCACTGTGCCTTCACTCACTAAACAGAAGAGTACATTAAAGAACCAGCAAGTTATCTCAGCTGTAATCACCAACTGTTCCACCCTGCTCCGTGCAGGCAGCAGCTTCAGGCCCTCTATACCCTTTCCCTAGGGAGCACATACTCCAAGCAGCATCTGAACTCCTCCAATCCTTGCCTCTGGTGCATAGCCTTCTTGGCTGTGAAGTAGGTGACAATCCCGAAAACTTTTAAGATTCTGTGTGTTTGAACACATCACTTGGCATCATCTTTCAGAAGGGAAAAGGTAATGAGGCTTTGGTGCTTTTGAGAATAGGGCAATGCATTTTAAACAGCAAGGGACCCACACTATCTGCCATATTCTATCCTGAGTGCTTCCAAAAATTTGAGATGAGCCAGGTATGGTCTCACATTTTCAAACAGCCATACTCAAGAGTGAAACTACTGAATAACATTTGCGTGGCCTATCATGTCCAAAAGTAGGATTTATGTGATGCATGCCTAAACCACTGTCATTCTCAGGAATGTTCTCCTACTCACTGACCTTTAACTTTGCTATCTTCCTGCTTCTATCTCCAAAGTGCTGGGATCACAGGTTTGAGCCACCACACCTAGCTCACATAGAAATACTAACAAGCATTCTTTCTTTGCACCATTCTTCAAACTCCAGAGTACATTTCATGCTCAAAAGACTTCTGAGCTCAGCCCTTGCGATGTGCCTAACAGCTACATGTCTTCAGTTTCCCACACTGGATAGCTCAGATAGCTACACTAGCCACTCAGTTTTCACTACAGCCAGATGCTCATTTACTTATGGGAAAAGAGGCGCAGAGCAGACAGACCCAAGGCCCATGTTTGTGTGACTCTACATTCCCACAAACAGCTCCAAGTCTGACTTGCTCTAATAGGAATGTCTCTTCATCAAGAACCACATGTTCCAGCCAGCACGTAGCTCTGCATTATCCCAATCTGCCTGGGATGATTTGGTGAGCTTATCCCTGGGGATTTTGTGGGGTTCTCTAAGGGACCAGGCGGAAGCTACCCTACCACTCCCCGTCCCACCCCGTGTGAGTGCCTAAGCTGCCTGCAGCTTCCTCAGTTTCTTCCTCCTCTGTCCACTCACCCCACATCCTGAGCCATTCTTTCCCCTCACTAGAGCAGTCTTCAGAAATTACTTTCTGTCACACATGCATTTCTGGATGGCCAACCCTCACATAGTCTTGGAGACCTGGCCTGGGCTGCTGGGAGATTTCGAAGGTGATTTAAAAAGCACCTTGGGGTAGCATGGGGGGTCTTTCAACTGCTCTCTACTTCACCCCATCTCTGCCTCCCAGTTCACAGTACAACTCTTGGCTAGCCCCCTAAGTCTCTAGGGAACACAATGCCTCACTAAGATGTCAATCATCCAAGGACACACCAGCAAGGAACTAGAGAAAAGGGAGAGGTGGATCCTGGTACTTCAGGGAAGTCTCATTCAGCCAGTGACCTAAGCCTGGTCCATTATCATCATCGTCGTCTGAAGATTCTGCCTGAATCACTGTCACCCCCAGAGATGGGACTGTTCTATTCAACAGTAGGAAAAACTCTCACAGCCTGAAAACACAAGTCATCCAGTCTCCAAAGTGCAGAAGGTTTAAATAAAATGCTCGAGCTCACACTAGGGTCCTTCTCCCCACATAGTTGGTTAATACCAGGGACAACTCTGTCAGCAAACTGTGGAGTCAGCCACAGCTGCCCTGAGGTCCAGTTCTTCCTAAAATTGCCACTATGCTGAGTCATCAGGAAGCATTGCAAACTGCGGAGGAAGGAAAGCAGAAGACATGAGCAGATTCAAAAACCTCAGGGTGTGGCCTGACCATTTCTGTGAACCAAGTGGTCCCACCCTGCTAAGAGGAAAGCCTGGAGGCTCAGGAGAATGGGCAAGCTGCAGTTAATGTCAGAAGTCAACAGAAGCAAATCTGCTATTGACACTGTCTGAAATGGCCACCACCTGTTGTCCAGCACAGGGCTGCTGTAATACAATCACCCGATTCGGGCTCTGCACGATGGGGGTGGGGAACTTGTCCACTTGACCCTCCATGGACCTTGGTCATCATAGCTCCCAAACTTAAAGGACAAGCAGCATCTGGCAGGCTTTTATAACTTGTACAACAGGCTTCTGCCTGATACATTCTCCTCAAACCCCCAATAACCAGAGTAACCTGTTCTCCCTCTTCCGGGACACAGAGATAGACCACACAGAGCAAGAAAGATGAAGAAGGAACTAAAACCAAGTCTACGCTCAAAGCTTATACAACTTAAAAAACAACCCAGGTGCAGATCCTAAAGTCATCTACTTGAAATGGTCACGTAGAAAGTCTCTGACAGCATGATAGTCAGGTCCCACGCCCAGCTGGTTTCCCCAGGAGGGATAAAATGAAAAACAAACTCTAGAGTAGATATAAATATTCTCTGGCCAATATACTCCCTGTTTTGGAAACTCCAGTGACCTGTTTTGTTTCAGCATAAAGCTTCTGTTCAGCTTGCCAGATATACTCAGAATAGTTTCATCTAAGTTTGGTCCGTGTCCCTCTGGACACTGCCTGGGGACAAGTGTACAGAATGTTTCCAAGCAAAGTGTGGTCTAGTACACTCCAGCCATGCCTACAGCACTCTGGGAGGTCACACGTGCACGTCCAATGGTACAGCCCATCCATCGAAGCCCACATGCCTGAGAGCAACACGCACAGAGGCTGGGCACTGGGCAGCCACGTTCCCTGTACACACAGACATACAATCCTATCACAGCATGGTAGAAAACACTCCTGGGCAGAAGAAGACATAGATGCTGGGAAAAGCTGCAAGACAAGGATCCAGCTACTCTAGATAGTGTGGGTGCCCGAGAGGAACAAAGCTCCAGTAAGCTCTTTGGTCAGGAAGCCCTTGAACTTCCAGAAATACTGGACGGAGTTCATGGTCTGCAGCTTGGTATTGAGGCCAGCAAAGGTGCTTGCTCAGTGAGCTAAGCAGATTACTCTACTCTCCTGTACCTGACTTCCCCATCTGAAAAAAAGGGGAGATAATGGGGTTGTAGAGAGGATTAAAAATGCATGTTGTATGCTATGAAAAGTAAGTTCCTGGCAAATTTTACCCAACTATTAAGTGTGCTAGCTCAGTTAAAAAGCCAGTCCTTACACCTTCCCACCCTAAAAGGCATCCCTCCTGGGATGCAGAAGCAAACAGTGTGAGGCCCCAGGCCATCAATCTGTGTCAGATGAGGCCCAGCATTGTCTAGAGTGCCTCAGGCATCCAGGGTGGTGGCCAGGGACATGCCAGTAAAAAGGGACAAGTGCCACAAACCGGTCCCTGCAGTTCTTAAACCAATAACTATTATTAAGGTAAACTCCAAGTTCTTTCTAAACCAGTTAATTATGTTGGTTCCTTAATAATTATTTAATGTGTACACACACATAGACAAACACACACACACACTTGCTCATATCACAGCATGCCTATGGAGGTCCAAAGACAATTTATGGGAGTCAATTCTCCATTTCCACTATGTGGTTTCAGGTCACAAGCCATGGCAGCAAGCATCTTTACCCACTAAGCCATCTATCTCCCCGGCTCTTTAATACACTTCTAATTGTGTTTTTTTTTTTTTTTTTTTTTTTCTTTTTGAGACAAGATCTCATGACATAGCCCAGAATGATCTTAAGCTTAGAGCAATCCTCCCACAGAATACTGGGGTTTAGTTGTATAATACTCCCCACATACACTTTGTCTTTTATGTTTTCCAGCTGAGCATAATAGCTATTTCCTTTGATCAAGCGGTTCTCAGCCTGTGAGTCAAGACTCCCAAAAGGGTGAATATCAGACAGCCTGCATATCAAATATTTACATTATGATTCATAACAGTAGCAAAATTCCAGTTATGAAGTAGCAAAGAAATAATTTGATGGCTTGGGGTCACCACAACATGAGATACTATATTAAAAGGTCAAAGCATGAGGTTGAGAACTACTATTTTAATCCAGCATTCCAGAGGCAGACAGGTGAATCTCTGTGAGCTCAAGGTCAGCCTGGTCTAGGACAGCCAAAACTACATAGTAAGACCCGGGCTCAAAAAGATACAAAGGTAATTATGTGTTTTTCAGAATATACAAAGAAAAAAAATTGGCTACTATTTGTCATTGAAAATGTTACTAAAAACAAAGCTTTTACTGATTCTGTAGGGTTTGGAAGGTCTAGGAAACCAGACCTGGATTTCTCCAGGTGTCCAAAAGACTAAAGATGTTACTCAGACTATCTTGGCTGACCAGCTAAAATCCAGATGTTGATCATACCCAGTGCCACATCTTAAGACTTCTGGTTGCTGAACAAGATGCTAGAAGGCTGCTGGCTCGGCAGAGATGGGGCTTCTCAGCATCACCCTTTGGGCTGTTGGCACCATTAAGCCTGAATACCTGGCTTTCTGACTTCCAAATGAGTCCTTTCTTTCACAGTTCTGCCTCCTAGCAGCAAGTAGGCAGCAAACAAAAAGAAAGAGAAATTTCTAGAAGCTCTAGCAAGAATGGTCATGTCAAAAGATCAGCTCTGAAAGGGGGGAATGAAGGGTGGGGTTAAGGGAAAAGAGTAGGAGCACACCCTCCCAAGGATGGGAGGACCTCAGAGAGAAGGCATGATGGGACAGAGGTCTGCTGGTGAGGAAGACAGGTCAGTTACAGATGTTTCCAGAAAATCAAGATGCCTAGAGGGAGATCAGCAGGCAGGTGTCTATCTGTGGAGCAGCCAGGGCAGCTGAGGGAATACCAGTGGGGGAGGATCGCAGAGTGAGCACGGCCAAAGTACTCAAGAGGCCTTAGAGGAAGTGCAGATTTTATCATGGTACCAGACGGAACTCTGACCCCTGTGTCCTTTCCTATCACCTCAGCCAAGAGCAAAGGGCCCAGCAGGGACTGCCCCAGGTACCCAGTGTAACTATGAGATTGACTGAGGGCTGTGCAGCTCTGAATGAAGCCCAGAAGATGCCTGGTCCATGCACCCCTAATATCTCTGAAGAGAGAGATCATAAAAGCACTGCTGGGCAGGCACAGAGCTGAAATTAGGGTAAGAAGTCTTTCAGAAGACACAGAGGATCAAATGTCTGAATCCTAACCACTGACCCCACAGAAGGTACCCTGTCAATTCCTCATGTCAAATCCTGCGGTAGAGCTTTCTGTGAACCAGTGTCACCAATTCCTGGCCATCCCTAGTCCTCATTTCACTCAGATGACCCATGCAATTTCCATTCATTCCCAAATATACTGTGATGTTGCTGTTGTTTTTAATATGCTTAGTCTATGGGGAGTGCTACTATTAGGAGGTGTGGCCTTGTTGGAGGAAGTACATCTCTGTGGGGGTGGGCTTTGAGGTCCTATGCTTAAGCTCCGCCCAATGCGGAAGAGACCCTCCTGGCTGCCTGCTGAAGACAGTCTCCTTCTGGCTACCTTTGTCAGCTCCTTGTCTAGCATCATACCTGCCTGAATACTGTCATGCTTCCCACCATTATGATAAATGAACTGAATCTCTGAAACTGCAAGCCAGCCCCAATTAAATGTTGTCCTTTATAAAAGTTGCCTTGATCACAGTGTCTCTTCACAGCAATATAACCTTAACTAAGACAGAAATTGGTACTGAAGTATTTCTGTGACGGGCCTGACCATGCTTTTGTTTGGAAGAATGTGGATTTGGGGACTTTGGATTTGGAAAGCAATGGAATGCTTTAAGTGGGGCTTAGTGGACTATCCTAGTAGGAATATGAGGACACTGATGTTGATTTGAACTGTGGAGACCTGGCTCAAGAGGTTTCAGAGAAGAATTTTATAATATGTTGCCTAGAGAACATTCTTGTGATATTTCTGTGACGAATGTGGCTGCATTTTGCCCTTATCCAGAGTCTGCCTGTGGCGAAGGTGAAGAGACTCAGACTAACTGCAGTGATAGAGGAAGTCTCAGAGCTACCTATGTTAGACCTTGTCCTCTGGTTCAGTCTTATGAGGAACATTTTGATCAAGCCTAGAAAGGAAAAATACAAAACGTATGGCTCAAGAGTAAAGGGGTACCTGGAAGTAGAATGGAGCTAAATCCTGTGATCAAGGAGAGAAACAGATTTAGGGAGTGGTGACCCTCAGGGTGACCCACCCAGCTAAGTTTAATATATATGTTTGCAGTAGAACAAGTGATAGTTATATCTAGGCATTATTATGACCTGGCTATTGCTTTCATTTCCTTTTAAGGAGATATGATTTGTGCCAAGTTCACAAGGAGTGGATTTTATACAGAAGACAGCAAACCACCCAGCCTCGTGGGATTGAGCAACTATTAGATTCTTGGACTTCCCATTCACAGATGGTCATCGATGGTTTAGTTGAACTGCACCCTGTAAATCACTCCAATAAATTGGATATATGACACTGGTGCTGAAGGCGATTTGATATATATATATATATATATATATATATATATATATATATATATATATATATATATACATATATATAGAGAGAGACAGACAGACAGACAGACAGACAGACATAGAGAGATTCATTCCATAAGTTCTATGACTCTAGAGAACTCTGACTAATGATACAGAAGTTGGTACAGGACAGTAGTTATGCTTGGGCTCAACAACATGGACTTCCACTCACCAAGGCTGACCAGGCTACAGCTGCTGCTGAATGCCAATCTGCTAACAGCAGAGACCAACACTGAGCCCCAGATATGGCACCACTCCCCAAGATAACAGGTTGACTATACTGAACCACCTCCTCCATGAAAAGGTCAGTGCTTTGCTCTTAATAGTGTAAATACTTATTCTAGTATTGGATTTGCCTTTCCTGTCCTGCATGTAATGCTTCTGCCAAAACCACCACAGATATGTTTTTATATTTTCTCATGTCATGATCTGCTACCTCAAATCACACGCTTCCTGTTATGAATCCCAGAGGACAACACTGACTATAAGGCCTCCAGAGGCTTCTGGGGCACCACTGTGCTCCGTGGTCATCTTACGTGAGGTTGTGTGTTTGTTCTGTGAGTAGTCACCCTGTTCTAGACTTCTGCAGCTGCTCCTCCATTGCATGCCCAGCCTATTATTTCCACCCAGCCCCACACTTCACACTGCCGCTAACAACGTCAGAGATGGACAGGGTGGCCTGTGTGCCTGTAATCTACTACGCTGGAGGTGGGTGCAGGGCAATCAGCAGTCCAAGGTCACCCTCAACTACATAAAGAGCTCAAGGCTAGCCTGGGCTATATAAGACCCCTGTTTCAAAAAAGTAAAAGAAAAGACAATAAAAATGTTACACAGAGGAACAGACAGGACAGTTTGTGACTCCTTGTTTGGGCTGCTCAACTCACCTGTATAGCAACTAAAATAAAACCAGTGAGGCTTGCTGGGCCCAGGCAGGGACAGAACCATTCCCAGGGGAAATCAAATCCTATGTCCTGGTACCTAAGTACAGAGCCAACCACTGAAAATAGAGTCAGTCTCTCTGTCTTTGTAGGTAGGGAGGAGTCCATTCTCTACTTTTGGAGAAAAGAGACTCCTCAACCTATTCTCACCTTCAGACCCTCACCCATGCACTAGCAGAGGGGGGCAGAGCCTTCTCCCAGTTGGGGAAGATAAACAGAGGATACCTAAGGCAGACCTGAGAGACCAGCTAGTCCCACCAAGAGGAAAAAGCTGGGGTGGTCTGGGGGAAGTGAGTGAACCTTGTTTATAACAGTGGACAAGCTGTTAAGACCAGCTGGCAACAGTGTCTCCCAATCCTTCGACAGACAGGATCTATAATCAGAACCAGGGTGCCCTAGGTCACATGTCCTTCCCAGCACCAGAAGTGGAGTTGTGATGGGTGCTTCACTGATGTGTGAGACCTGTCATCAGCCCCAGGGGGACTACCCGGGCTGCACAAGGTCACCCAACTCCCAGGGCAGCTCACATTCAGTAGCTAATCCCTGGAGGAAGTATATGAAAGCCAGGTCAGGATGACATTGGACTTCGCTGCCTCCCTATGGAATCAGAGGTGGACCCCAAGAGTACCACTCAGTGAGCACCCTCCAAAATAAAGTCTCAGAGTTAGCTTCCAAGAAAGCCTGGTTTGGATGGGTGCTTTGCTTGGGCCTTAGTAAGGGAGGAGAGGATCCAGAGCGAGGAGGAAAGCAAGGCCATGGCACCCTGAATCCTCATCTCTGCTCTGCAGCATAAACAGCTTCATGAGAACAGAAGCTGTACTGTGAGAAACTGCGAGAACAGTATCTTCTAAGAGCAACGAGCACAAGGAAATTCGGGAGCCCAAAAGCATCCCTGACAGAGCATCAGCAGCTTTCACCGTATGAGATGAAGCAAATCGGGCAGAGAAAGACGAATACCGCATGCTGTCCTTCAGACATAAAAGCGTAATGGTTGATTTAAAAGAAGCAGAGAACAGACCATGGTTGCCAGAGCGGAGCAGAGGCTGGGTAGGGTGAGAAAGGAGGGGTCAGGACTGGACAGGAGGGCGTGATGACTGAATAGAGAGGACTGTGAAACACAAAGAAGTGACAGGAGTCTGAGGAACGGCAACACCAAGCACCTCCACCTGCCTCCTGGCTTTTGTGCTGAAATGGTACACTGTCTACCGTTTTATGAGTATGCACAACCATATTTCCTCATGGACAAGAAAGAACCACAGAAGAGTCCCAGAGAACAGAGGCAGTGGGATGAATGGAAAGAAGTAAGGTCTGTCTAGACACAGAAAGGAGCCAGAGGCAGTAGCTGATACCCATAGTCACAGCACTCACGAAGCTGAGACAGGAAGGTCATTGAGAGCTACAGGCTAAGCTATAGATAGAGTGAGAGATATAATTAATTAAGAGCAAAAACAACATATACATATATACACAATGGCATCCATGCAGAGTTCCAGAAGTACCCTTAGTGCTGAGCTAACAAATAATCAAAACCCAGGGCCAGAAAGACGGCTCAAAAGGTAAAGGCACTTGCTGCCACATGGTAGGGTGAGAACTGACTTCTGCAAGTTTTCCTGACGTCCACACACACACCATGGGACCCACCATGGTACCCACTTAATTACCCCATTAATAAAAAATGTTTAAAACCATTAAATAACCAGAAACTGGACATCTTCAGAATCCAACAACATTCACTGGCCATGACAGGGAACAGTCACATGTTCTGCCCAGAATCAGACGCCCAAAAGACACCTTCAGTCTAGCCCAGGAAGGTACCAAGGCTAACAAACCAAACATCAGTCTTTTTTTGCTTCTAACTAGAGTTCTACTGACTCAGAAGCTGTGCCATGAAATAACATTCTACCTGGAAGTAAAAATTAATCATAATTGAATATACACCAAATCTTCCAAGTGCTATGAGACCTAGGGTCTCTTGGTCTGTTAAAGATTGCCTGCTGAATCCTTAAAGGGAGGAATTTTCCTGCCACGTGATCAGTCAGAGATAGACACTCCACCATCAAAGCAGTCACAGGGCAGACTCTCACCTGGTGTGAGCTCCACAAACTCCACCCTTTCCCTACAAAGGTACATGGTGGTCCTGCCATTCCCTTACCCTTCAAGCTTCTGCCCAAATGCAATCTTCTCAGTTTAGACCTCACTTTATGACCCAGTTCAAAACAAGTAATGTCACCCACAGGACAAGGCTTCATCCATATACTCTACCTAATCTTTCTCTTCCTGTCCTTGATCATTTTCTAATGCTTGTACTGTATGGACTGGCAACCACTGTGTATTCCCAAGGCCTAGTCCAGAGCACAACTCCAGACAGGTGATCGGTGGCTGGAGGCTGAATGAATACAGAGTATGGGTCAACATCATTGCTCTGATGATGAACATAAATTATCGCCCCTAAATAAATGTCTTTGTTCTATGAGCTTTAAATTAAAAACTTAATAAGTTTAAATTAAAGGACCCCCACATCCCCAGCTAAATAATATTTTTCAAGGCTACACTCTGCAAACAAGACGGGGCAGTTCACAGCAGGATAGTGCTTTGTGCTTTAAAAAATAAACAAGAAGCTGGAGAGTTAGCTCAGCAGCTAAGAGCACTTGTTGCTCTTGCAGAAGACCATGGTTCAATTCCCAGCATTCACGTGGGGGCTCATAACTTATCTGTAACTCCAATCCCAGGCAATCTGATGCCCTCTCCTGATTTCTACCAACATTAGACATGCATGTGGTACATATACATAAACACAGACAAAACACTTATATACATAAAATAGTAAAATAAGAGGCTGGAGAGATGGCTCAGTGGTTAAGAACACTGACTGCTCTTCCAGAGGTCCTGAGTTCAATTCCCGGCAACCACATGGTGGCTCAAAACCAACTGTAATGGGATCCAATGCCCTCTTCTGGTGTGTCTGAAGACAGCGACAGTGTACTCACATACATAAAATAAATACATCTTTTTTAAAAATGGTAAAATAAATAATTCTAAGAAGAAAGCAGTTAACAGCAACCATGACCTGTGATAGCTGAGTGTTGTGAACACTAGTTCCCAGAGCTGCTCATAATAGGCAGAGCCCAGTACGACCATGGACTGCATATGTACCCATGGCCCTCCTAAGGCCTCAGGACAAACCTCCCAGAGAGTGGGAAATAGCCAGCGTCTTTCCCTCAAGGGCCTTCCCTGACCCAGCTCCCCTCTACTGGTGAAGCTACTATTTGGTAGAACTTGGACTTTGGAGAAATCATGAATCCATTACTCAAAAGGCCAAAACTGGAGAGAGAGAGAAAATTAAAAGATGAGAAAAGCCACAGACTCCTAAGCACAAGCTGTCTTCCCAAGCTGCCCTCCCAAGAGACAGACAACTGTTTTCAACAAAGGAGCACAGCTACTTTCTTGCTGCCTCCAAACCCCATGCAGATATAAAAGTTGAAGCCAGTAGTCTGTAAAAGGCTTGTGGGTTTTTTTTTTTAGAAGAGAGAATGAAATCTGCTTCTTTGGGTAAACGCCTCAAGAAGCACCTTCATCTTATTTCAGACCACACCTGTGGGCATCCCCGGCTGTCGGCTGCTGCCTGGGTGTGGCCAAGTCAAGAGGCACCTGGCCCAGCTGTTTTTGTGATCCTGCAGATTCATCTCTCCTTCTTTAACCTTTCCCTGAGTTCCTGCTGCAGCAGATCCAAGGAGGGGCTAAAGATTTCCTTTTGTAACCAGCATCTAGGCAAAGATATGATGCTGGTCCAGGTCTACCTGCAGAACCACCAGACTGAACAGCAGACAAGACCCAAAAGCCACACATTCCACACAGTTACACCATGTAGAACAATCACAAATTTGACCCTGGGAAAAATATTCCAATTCAAGTCCAGCTCAGACCAGTCATGACAAAAGGCTTGAGGTGGTAACTCAAATCCTTGAAACCCAAACTCACAGCATTTTCCTCTTTTTGGGGTGAAGGGGGTGGGGGTTGGTTTGGTTTGTCTAGACAGGGTTTCTCTGTGTAGCCCTGGCTGTCCTGGAACCCATGCTATAAACCAGGCTGGTCTCAAACTCAGAGAACCTCCTCCCTCTGCCTCCCAAGTGCTGGGATTAAAGGCAAGCATCACCACCACACACCACCTCGCTTCATTTCCCGTTTTTGAGGGCAGTTATGAACAATCCCACCCTGCTTCACCCTGCACACTCGGGCAACTCCCATATGCAAAGGCCGATTTCAAGTTTCTGAAGGAGCAGAAGTAGCTAAAAGAGGAAGGAGAAAATAATAGCAGGCCACTTCAAGATCAGCCACCACAGGCAACTACAGAGCATCCTTCTTACCGAAGTAGTCTGCTTTGGGGTGAGCATCCATCTCTCGCTCCAGACGCTGGGTGAGGGCTTCCAATTTCAATTCCGCAGTGGAGGGTCCAAGCTCAGGGCCTGGTGCGAGGGTCTGGCAGGGCAACCTCACCCTGGAAGGGCTGGAGCTCTCTGGGAGCACAGGTCCCAGGCTACTACTGTCAATGGACCAGCTGGGAGGACTCTCTTTACAAGATAACTCAGATGGAACGGACACTACCGGACGGACATTACTGGTGGGGCTGGGCTTGGGACTAGTGCCAGACTCCACGCATCCAAGCTTAGGATCCAGCCCCGTAGTCACACCTCTCTGGGCACGGTCCTTGTCAGTCGTTGAAGATAATGGAGCAGAAACAGAGAGGTAAGACTTGGGCCCATCCTGGAGCCAAGGCTGAGTGTCCATAAGGGGTTTGAAGACCCTACCTGAAGCCTCATATCCCAGACCCGAATCTCTTCTCGGACAAGCTCCTGGGCTAGAGCCGCTAGGGACCACTGGTGCTGAAACAGTTGTGCCCTTGGGTTGAGCTGGGGTCCCATTCTCCAAGCCCGTGGAAGAAAAGCCAAGGTTCACTCGCTGAGAGGAGGCAGTGGACCAAAGGCCTGTTGGCTTCTCACTGCTATGGCCACCAATGGCACCATCCTGGCCACCGATACCACTTTCAAAAGACCTGCCAGAGCACTTGGAGAGCTGTGGCCGGTAAGAGTGGTTGTCCCCACAGGATCTGGGCAATGGGGAATCATTCCCTGGGCAACCAGGCCATCCACTCTCTACGCTCAAACTCATGCTGGGGGACGCTTCTGGTTTATCACCCCACTGTGTGCTTGCCAAAGAGAAATTGTCATAATAGTCTCCGTGAGTGAGGCAGGAAGGGTCTTCACAGGGTCTCTGAGAACTCACAGGCCCCTCCCTGGAACCACAGTTCTGACTACCAGGCCTTGCACCGTGGGCAGATGGCCTGGTCCTCTGCTCCTGAGATTCGTATGAGGGCTGCACTGC
Organism: Micromys minutus; assembly: GCF_963924665.1. NCBI lineage: Eukaryota > Metazoa > Chordata > Mammalia > Rodentia > Muridae > Micromys > Micromys minutus. Next base: position 51,958,116 of record NC_137956.1, on the reverse strand, counting down.
CACAGTGGCGGTAGCTAATCCAGGTGCTACTGTTGGCACGGCCAGAGGAGGCTTAGCGGCCCCATCTGCAGCCAGCTTGCTGCTCACACCCTGCCGGTTCCCGCCGTTGACAGGGCTTCTGTCTGCCCTAGGTAAGGCCTCCTCCTGTAGGAGCTGCTGTTGCTGCTGCTGAAGGTGGATTTTGGCCATCTTGGTCGCGAACACCCTTCGAGTTTCCTCAAATTCTGGGTTGTTGCTAGCACCTTTGTCCACCCGGAAGAGCCCATCCTTGGAGGCCTCATACATGTTCAGGTCCTCGATGAATTTACTGGCCTCAAGGCCCAGATCATCATATTTATCCATGTTGTAGATCAGTGTCCGGGGCCTAGCCCCGGTACAAGGTGTGTATGGGGTGGGGGAGATTTGGGTGCTGGTCTAGGTTTCAGGTCCAGCCCAAGGTAAAGATTCTCACCTGCCCAGCAAGAAGGTCATGACTACGAAACTTACAGTCCAGCCAAAGTTGAGGCCTTCAGACCGGCGGGGCTAAGTTTACTTCAGACTTCTTTTCCCCTGGGGAGCGTCCACGTGGGGGCAGAGTCGCCTTCAGCCGTGCCCGGCCTGCTTAGAAAAGTTTTCTTCTCCAAGTCATAAAACCAACAACAGGCGAAAGAAGACAAGAGAAATGTACGCAGAAAAAGTAAACTCACATCCACGTCCGGACAGCCGAACTTGCAAACGCACTGCACAGCCCCTGGCCGGCCTGGGGCCGGCGGCCGGGTCCAGCAGAGCTCACCGCAGCCGCGGCGCGCGGCCCATTGTCCGATGGCGGCGGCTGGCGGCGGGACGCGGAAGTGAGAGCGCGGGCAGTCAGTCCCCGGAGCTCGCCGGCCCGCTGTGCCCGCCCCGGGCCGCGCAGGGGCGAGGGCGGAGGCGCGGGGGGCGGGACGGGGCGGGGCGCCCCCTGCAGGCCAGTGATGAGCAAGCTGAGCTCTGGCGTCCGGGGCTGCACACCGGGAGAGCCCCGCCGTACTTCTGCCGCGGACTGTTCGGAATTTCCCGCCGCTGCCGGATAGTCCGGAGTGCGCCCCACGGGCTCCACCCCTGGCAGCGCTGGGGGGGATCGACCGGGAGGAAACAAGGTGTCTGGAGTTCGGTCTCCAGGCCCCTGGCTGCTTGAAGCGCCGTTTCCCCGGTGAACCGGTGTTGCTGTGGTTCGGTCTCTTTGCAGAGAGACTGAGGCAAATAAAAACAAGAGCCCCCAGAGGTCCGCACAATCAGCAAAGCATAGGAGGCCCAGAACCTCTGAAAGAAAGAAAGAGGGAGGGAGGAAAGGAGGGAGGGAGGGAGAGAGGGAGGGAGGGAGGGAGGGAGGGAGGGAGGGAGGGAGGGAGGGAGATTAAAGTAATGCCTTGGAGCACAGTTGTGTCGGACGGTCTACGAGTGCCCAGAGAGGCTTGTCCGAATGGAGTTTCTTGAACCCCAAGCCGGTCCTCACCACTCCAGGTTGCCATGGTTCGCAATAACATACATAGCTCCTAGGTGACCGGGGATAGTTTACGTTTCCCACACAGCCGCCAGCATGATCTAAAACAAATCCCAGGCCTGTCAATCTTGAACTTCAACCCTCAAGGCTTACTCGGGACTTATTTTAAAAATATGCCTTCACTTCTACCAACAGGCCTGACTGCCCCGCCTACCCTCCATCTGATTTGGGGCCTTCCCTCCCTAAACTCCCAGTGAATGGAATTTCCTAGTGACTGCCTAGAGCCTGCTGAAATCACCTCCCCATAAAGTTACCCCACCCACAACCCCTTTACTTCCTGCTTGGTTTTGAACACTATTTAAATCCAGGGATGCTGACTCTAACCTGCAGGCTTCCTCCCGTCCACTTTATAAGTTTCCAGGTCTCTCCTTATACTACCTAACGAGATGTAAACGTTATGCAAATAGTTCTTAGCATTTTAGTTTGATTTTGTTTTGTTGTTGTTGTTTTCCTGGAATCATGACAAGAAAACGAAATCTGTGCGTGTATAATACAAGTACATTTTTTCCCCTGAGTTTTCCACCCTTGTTCAGATGCTCTAGGGATGGAAGGTCAACTCCCGCTGTTTGTCTGCACGTCCTTTGTGTTTGCCAGCTGGTCAGTTATCCACGTCATCACACCTGTATATGCACCGGGTTTGGTTGAACATGTGTCTTGGCGAATTTCTATAGGACTATGACGAGGAACAAGTAAGATAATAAATACGGAAGTGCATACATTCTTATATTCTATAAATACAAGGATGGTTCGCTGACCTGGAGACTCTGAATATACAGGATATTTGTTGAAAATGAAGAGTCCCAGGCTCCAGCCCCAAACTACCCCCAGATTTGCAATTTACAAATTTACATCCTCCATCCGGGGGATGGGACGACTACTTGCACAATAAAATTTGACGAGTGAGTACTGCTATAAAGCAGGATGCTAGAATTAGAGTTATTTTAGATTATGTACGTATGTATCTGTAGGTGGGAGAGAGACAGACAGACACGGGAGAGAGATGGAGGGAGGGGGTAACAGGGGAGGAGGAAAGGAGTGCAAATATTCTTGTAAGCCAGAAACCTCAGAACTGGGGTCATAGGTGGTTGTGTGGCACTGGGGACTGAACTCCAATCCTGGGCAAGAACAGTATATGCTCTTTACTGCTGAGCCATCTCTCCAGCCCAGAATTAAATATTTTTATTTTAAAAGAATGAATCTTCCATATCTGGAGCTACAACTCAATGGTAGAACACTTGATGGGCATATGTGAGGGCTTGGGTTCCATTCCCAAAACAGCTACAGTAATAATAACAGCAGCTTATAAAGATGGTGTCCCAGGGCTGGAGAGATGGTTTAGCAGTTTAGACTGCTCTTCCAGAGGTCCTAAGTTCAAATCCCAGCAACCACATGGTGGCTCACAACCATCTGTAATGGGATCTGATGCCCTCTTCTGGTGTGTCTGAAGACAGTGACAGTGTACTTATATATAATAAATAAATAAAATAAAATAAAAAAAGATGTTGTCCTATATACCATCAAGCAAGTGATCTTTAGAAGTGCTGGGAATGGGCTGGAGAGATGGGTTAGTCATTAAGAGCACTAGCTGTTATTTCAGAGGACCCAGGTTTATTTCCCAGCACCCACATGGTGGCTCACAACTGCTCCAACACACTCTTCTGGTCTCTCTAGGCACTACACACATGTGATACAGACATACCCGTGAGCAAAACACTCATACACAATGTTAGGAGGCTGTGAATGTTTTACTGCTGCTGTGCTACTGACGAGATCATAAAAAATATTCTAATTCTGCACACAATATTTATTTAATGCCAAAATTTTTTTAATGCAGGCCACTTTTGTCTGTTTCGTGTACTTGAAAACATGTGTTGACTAGTATCTCAAAAGATGTGTTCGGGACTTATAAGATGAGTTTAGTGGGTAAAGGCACTTGCTGCCAAGCCTGATGACCCACCTGAGTTTGATTTTTAGAAACTATAAGTAAATCCAAACTCCTCCAACATATACACATTAAATGAAGGGATGAATTAATGGATGGATGGGTAGGTGGGTGGATGATTTTTAAATGTGTTCATTCTTGCCTATTAGTTGTTTAAAAAGCAACTAATCTCCTATTTACTCAAGATAGTAAGTCAGGAGAGTCATAAGCCTGAGGTCTTATGACTAAAAAGTAAGTTCAAGGCCAACGCAGGCAACTTAGTGAGACCCTGTCTTAAAATTTTAAAAAAGAAAAAAAAAAGAAACAAAGAAAGAAAGAAAAAGAAAGAAAGGAAGGAAGGAAGGAAGAAAGAAAGAAAGAAAAAAAGAGGGCTGAGGTCTGGAGATTTATCTCAGTGGAAGATCATTTACCTGTCATAGGCCAGGCTCTGAGTTTGACCATCAGCCCTACAAACACTAGAAACTGAAAACATAATGTAGGTAGTAGAGCCTGCTTCGTAGCTGGCAGGAATGACCCAGTGAGTAGGGCCTGTGGAGAAAGCATTGTTAATGTGGAAGGAAGCGGAGTGTGTGGGGAGACATCCTGCAGAGACCAGGCCTGGACTCCAATGCACTGTCCTGCACCGTAATAGGAAGGCTTTTGAGCAAGCAATGGGACAGTAAGGACAATGACACTGAGATCTTATTAATAGAATGGAAGCCATTCTAATGGCCTGGATTTTTTTTCAGTGGAGTAGGAAGTGAGTGGGGAGCTGAAATTAGGGAAGTGCCTGTTGGAAACTGGCCATCTTGTGGAGAGAGAGGATGAGTGGCTGTGAAGACAGGAAGGTCCTCTGAGCTGCTCACCCCCACCTGGAGTCTCTAGGCATAAAGTTCACCAGAGTGAGTTCACCGAGAGAACTTGTGTTTCTCTAGTTCGACCCATTTGAGCATACATTGGTGATAGGAAGAGCTGTGTCTAATCACGACCAGCACTGGCCACTTAGGAGCAGTGTACCAAGCATAGGTATTTTCTCTACCTAGAAATTCCTTCCCAAGATAAGCAATTTCCAGGTCCCACTTAAGCCCATTTCCTGGGGAAGTGCATCCCAGCACCCTCTCCACCACATTTCTCCCTGACACACGGGGAACTTCTTCCTTGTTGGTTGTTTTTTAATCAATCTCCTCATTAAAATGCAAACCTTGCCAAACCATGGGCCTTTGCTTCACTATTGTACTCCAAGGAACCCAGAATAGTATCTGATACATGACAGTCACTTGAAACACCCTCCCCCCCAAAAAAGGTGAAAAAAATAGGTACTCACAGTAGAAAAGGGATCACCGATTTTCCGACTTACAGTTAGCAAAACCTAATTGGTTACTCAAACTTATAGAAACAAACAAATAAAAGCCATATTGTCACCCTTGTAACCACATGCGTCTCTGCAATCCTTCTGTAAAGTTTAACTGATTATCTTTTAATCAGTGTTTGATCCAAAGCATATTTATTGCATGAATGTTAATGATGCATGGGTTAGTCAGGAGTATGACTTCAGCCAGATGTGGTGGTGGTCTGTGCCTGTAATTCTAGAACTTGGAAAGTAGAAGCAGGAAGATCCGGAGTTGGAGGCCATCCCATAATAAGAGTGTTTGAGACCTACCTGGGCAACATGAGACTTTGTCTCACAACACAAACCACAAAAAAAAAAAAAAAAAAAAAGAAAAGAAAAGAAAAGAAAAAGAAGAAGAAAGAAAGAAAGAAAAGGAAGGCTACGAAACAGTGTGTGTGTGTGTGTGTGCATTTTAATGTAAAGCATATTTAAAAATATCTGTTTACAAACTGGGCACATAATCTCAGCACTCAGAAGACTGGGCAGAACAATATGCAGGAGTTTGAGGCTATCCTGAGCTGAATGGTGAGTTTCAGGTCAGTCTGGACTAGAGTGAGACCCTGTCTCAAAGATTTAGAAAGGCTTAGGATGTAGTTCAGTGGGAGGGTGCTTGCCTGGCATGTGTGACTCTTGGTTTGAGCCCTAAACTGGGAAAAAAATGTTTACATGAAGACATATACATTTTCAATATAGGCTTGTAAAGAATTACAGACTCGGGATCATCTGAAAACTCAAGGCCCGTAGCCTCCAGGCATGTCACTATGTTCCCGGAGCTACCAGACCCACGAGGCAAAGACCCTCTGCTTGACTAGAGCCCTGCTTACTTCGAGTGAACTGAAAGGGCCTTTCTGTGGCTTTTGCTTGGCTGTAGGAAATGCCCCTGTGCACAATGCTGTATGTGTCCCGAAGTGTGTCCCACTGCAGAGACAGCTCTGAATAGAATCTTTATATTTCAGCCACCAAGGTTCCTTTGAGCTCTTTCCATCCCACTGATGCCCAGAGCAGGCCAGGAAGTGCTGGCTGCTTCAAATCTGCTTCCTGAACCTCAGGCCTCTCTGGCCCCAAGCCTCCCTGAGGAACAGTCCCATGAATGGAGACAAGCAGCTGCCTTGAAGGCCCTTTCCTGCTGCCTGTAATGAACCTTTGTTTCATCATTTTTCTGCCCTGGAACACTGCCAGGTCAGACCCAGAATTTGGGACTGTGACCTTACTCTGTGTGTGTGTGGCCTATGCCAGGCCAGCAAAACTCTACACCTACCTAGTTCTGCCTACTGCTGTCTACTGCAGCACACAGATAGCCTTGCTGGAACCATGTGCCTGGTCACATGATCACATGGCTGAGAATGCCTAACATCCACCAGCCCTCCCAAAAAGCAACAACAGGTATTGAATAAGACACAGCTGGCTCTGGGTTGGCCCCCGTCTCATGTGTAGCGGTAAATATTAACAAATGGCGAAGGGTTCCAGGCACCATGTCATGCTACCTCCTACTACTCTCTGTCCCCCGGCAGCGGCAGCCATCTTTGTTAGTCTCTGCACCACTCCCCCCCCAACCCTGCTCACATTCCCAGCATCCGCCCCCTGTGGTTATTGTCACGATTCCCAGTAGCCCGACAAAATCAAAACTCTAGAAGCTTATAATGTATCAGTAAGATTTATATCAGTAAATTTTCACGCCACAAAACCGTCCACACAATAAACTCAAAGCCAATTGATAGGCTACAAACTGCCCACCTAGATAAGACAATTTGTCCTGTAATTATCCATCCCTTACAAGATATTCACTGCTACCTGTGGCTACTTAAATCCACACTAGAGTGGATTATTATCTTCCTCCTCCTCCATCTTCTCTACTCCCTTCTCCTCTCTCTCCCCTTTCCAGAACTCTGCCCCCGCCTTTCTTTTTCACTGCCCAATCACAGGCCTTGTCTTATCTTGTGCCTGCCCTCACCTGTATATAAACAGCAACCACACTCAGACTTACTTTTTCCTTTTTAAAATAACACTCACTACAGCTGAGAGGTTGACTCAGCCTGAGGACCTAAGTTTGCACTCCCAAATCCATATAAAATGCCAGGCATACTTGTGATCCCATCTATGAAGATTCCCGAGGCTATGGACACACAGCCTAGCCTATTTGGTGAGCTCTAGGCCAATAAGAGACTCTGTCTCAAAAAGCAGGGTAGATGGCTCATAAGGTTGAACTCTGGCCTCCATACCAATGCACATATAAACACACAAAATAGGGCAGAGGAAGCTCATCAGCGGGGCTACACGCTCCTCGGGCTCCTGGGAAGGTCTGAGATGAGCCTCCTGCGGCTTTAACCGGGCTCTCCCCGAGCAGGGAGGGCTCCACGCATGGGCAGATGGGCAGGAGAAGCCCCGAGTGGGCAGATGCCTCTCTCGCTGGAGCTTGGAACAGACTCACAGCCAGCAGTGTGAGTTCAATGGCTGAGCCTCATAACCCAATTCAAACTACTCTCCCTCGCCATTTAAAAAAATAAATAAATAAAACACACACTAATAATACACCAGCATGACTTCAACTTCATAAGGTACAAATGAGCACACAGTAGCAAAGATGTCCTTTCTACCCCAAGAGGCCAACAGTGCCCTCTGCAGAACCAGGCATAATCAATCACCTTCCCAAAGTATGTGGAGACATGTTCATCTTTTTTTTGTTTTTGTTTCTCTGTGTAGCCTTGCCCGTCTTAGAATGCACTCTGCAAACCAGGCTGACCTCAGACTCAGAGATCTCCCCGCCTGTCTCCTGGAGTCCTGGTATTGGTATTAAGAACGTGCACCACCATCTTGGACCTGCTCATTCTTTTTTTAAAACAAAAAGTTGTATAAGTTCCCTGCTTCTGGCTTTTTGAACTGAACGATAATTTCAGAAATCTCACATTGTTCTATGTGCAGCTGATATTTCTCTCCTTGATTGATTCAGGAATCATTCAATAATTTTCTCCTCAGACATGGGTGGATGATTGACAAAGAGTCTCCCTGTGACCTGGTGAGTCATATGTCGATTTGACATAAGCCAGAGTCGTCTGAAAGGAGAGAACCTCCATTGAAAAAATGCCTCCAAAAGATCCAGCAGTAGGGAATTTTCTTTTTCTCTTCTTTTCTTCCTTTCTTTTCTCTTGTCTTTATTTTTCAAGACAGGATTGGCATTTTCCGAATTAGTGGTCACTGAGGTCATTGTTGGTAGTGTGCTATTCCTGGGCTGGTAGGCCTAGGTTCTGTAATAAAGCATGCTGAGCAAGCCATCCTGGTAAGCCAGTAAACATCATCCATCCTAGGCCTTCGCATCAGCTCCTGCCTCCAGGTTCCTGTGCTGTTTGAGTTCCTGTTCTGACATCCTTCAATGATGAAATATGATATAGAAGTATAAGCCAAATTAAACCCTTCCCTCCCCAACTTGTTTTTGGTCTTGGTGATTCATTACAGTACTAATAACCCTAATTAAGACACCTTGTAGAAGCCAAGTTATGGGATAAACACCTACCATGCAAGGAACACAGACAGCCAATAAATACTTCAACAGATTTATGATTTTTTTTTTTTTACTTCAGAATAGATTTATTGGGTTAGTAAATACATTTTCAACTTTTGACACTTTCTATACTGGGGTGGAGAGGGGCTTTGTTGGGAACACAATCCCACCATTAACAGAAAAGCACTGTGTTCTCAGAAACTCCAAAATGTGACAGAAAGGACTCAGACCCTTTCTGAACGAGGTTTTCCTTCATACCATCCCAGTCATGGATGTCAAGAATCATGGATCCTAACGCCTAACAGGCCACTTGCACCTACTGTATTCCTTCAACCAGGTCAGCCAGAAGGCTTGCTTCTTTGATAAGGAAACAGGTGCTCAAGAGAAAATGTGCTTGCCTAAAAGTTCATAGCCTAGAAGTAGTGCATCTGAGACTTGAGTCCAGGTAGACGGGCTTTATGCTATACATCTTTCAAAATGTAGTCATTTTGAAAGTCACCTGCGGCAGTCCCACTGCCAGCACATACAATCACCTCCAGATTGTGTAGAAAAGGTTTAATTTTCTGGGAGGTCTTATAGAAAGAAGGGCAGTTTGTATCTTTGTCCATTGGTTGTAAGCTTATTGTGTAGAGGATTTGTGGGCTGAGAATTTAATATATAAACCTGCTTGATAAGTTACTGGGTTGTAGAGTCATGCTTATACTGGGCAGTGAAGGAAAGGAACACACCGGGGCTGTCGTATCCCCCCCGGGACAGAAGCAGCAAAGGGGCAGTAAAGTGAACCTCACAAAAATTCCTAGAGATGGCATCGAACGCCAAGTTATGAGGGGACCGCATGGTGTGTGCTCGGCTCCACACTAGAGTGGTGTCCGCAGAGTGAGACGGTGGGGACCGATAAAAGGTTTAGCCATCCTTTTAATATTTACTGCAACATAGAAGAGACATGAATGTGTAATTAGATGTATATGATGTGTTCATATGTGGTTTGGTATATACAATGTATAGGTGGTGCTGTATGTGTATATGAGTGTGGTATGGCACATGTATGTGTTGGCATGAAATGAGAACCTAAACACTTAGAGGCACTCAGAGGAGTGACCCATTTCTACCTTGCATGAACGATCATCCTCCTTCAGAAATAGAAATCTGAAAGAATCCCCAGTTTTCCTGCAGGACATAACCATACCTTCCAAAAGTTCTTGCACTCCAGATTATTACCTACACAAACCAGTATGTGGGCCTCATGGATGGCAGGGAGGGTTGGGGATCAAAGAGCTAACCCTTGGTGCCAAGGTCAGCTCAAAAAAAATTGCATCACACACCACTATGGGATAGAGAATGGGGTCTGTGCCAGAGCAGAGGACTGGCAGCCCAGTTTGGCAGACAGCAAAGGACTCTGATTGTACAGCTATTTCAGACCACAGTCAGCCGTCCTCACAGATTTAGAAGGGACATGGCTGTTACTCAGGAGGTGTTTGTTAATCAGTGTCAGCAGAGCCTTTCAATACCTGCAAGATAGCTAAAGACATTGATAAGCAAGACAGAAAATTAAGACTGGTCATGTGGCAGGGATGAGGTCCTCCTCTCCAGGGCAAGACTGTTTCTGGGGGCAGCTGCCATTCAAACTGGCTGACCCCTTATGACTCAACACTTGCCAAGAGGAAGTAGGCAAAGGGACTATGTGCAATTTGAGACCTAGTTCTCAATCTTCTTCTGGCTTTCTACCTTCCCACTTCTCGGTAGGCCACTCCAACATCTTCAGCAACCTCAAAAGCCAGGCTTTGCAGATGGTAGCTGCTAGGACTCCACACCCTCCAGCATGCTGGGATTCATGGAGCAGATCCCCTTACCCCATTCCCTCTGTGTGTGTGTGTGTGTGTGTGTGTGTGTGTGTGTGTGTGTGTGTGCACATGCATGTGCACATGCATGCAGGTGAGTACAGGTGTCTTCTGAGGCCAAAACCTGGATCCCGGAGCTGAAGTCACAGGTAATTGTGTCACTTGACATACGTGTTAGGAATCAAACACAGGTTTACTGCGAGTGCAACAAGCTCTTTTAACCACTGAACCAGCTCTCTAGCCCACAGATACCAATATTTTTAAAAAGATTAATTTGTTTTAGGTACATGAGAACACTGTCTCTGTCTTCAGACACACTAGAGGAGAACATTGGCTCTCATTACAGATGGTTGGGGGCTACCATGTGACTTCTGGGAATTGAACTCAGGACCCCTGGAAGAGTAGTCAGTGCTCTAACCGCTGAGCCATCTCTCCAGCCAGATAGCATTAAGTCTGAGGATGGCTGACTGACAATGGAAGCACAAGCAGACTGCTCAGTTAGTGCAGTTGAGGAGTCACAAGAGCTAATGCAGAAACCACTGTCTAGATGCCAGGAGCTGGTGTCTAGATGTTTGCACTTAATTAAAAGACTGACAGAAAACGATTTCCTGACATCTAAGCTGGTTACTAATGATGGGGACACTGTGTGATACTTAGGCTTCCAGTGTTCAGCTCAGCCTGTGTGTGACCTTTAATATGGTGGAGAGTTCTGCCCAATGCCATCTGACAAAACCCCTCCGGCCTTTACTAGTGGAAAGCACTTGTCCTTGCTCTTGAGGAGTGACCCTGAGCGGTGTAGCCTGCCTCCTCTCCAGGGCGGTGCCAATGGCTCTTCTCTTTCCAACCCACATGTCTTATGCCTGTGAGAGGAGATCCCTCTCTTAGGACTCAATCTCCTAATCCCTTAGGAATCCCAGATAGGCTCCTCAATGTCTGTGGAAAGGACATCCTGGGGAAATTTTTGGAAAAGTTAGCAGGCCCCACCCAACTTTTCGGTTTTCCCTTCCATAAACTTTTCTCAGTATGTGCAGCCAAGCTAGGGTTACTTCTTGATGTCTGAGTCCTGGTGACAGTGCTCAGGGAAGACTCACTTTGTCTGTCAGGGGTAATGACTCTAATGACTCTTCAGATTGGTGAGTCTTGGGTCACATGTGCCAAGCTAGGTTGTTTATCAACAGTAGCTAATGTTCTTAGTCACAGGTTAGGAAATGTCCACTGGGCAGTTCCTACGGTAGCTCGGGAACATGAGAGAACCCAGACATCAGGTCCACCTTGGGAAACCCAGAGGGTGCAGGCTGGCTCTGAAAAGCAGTGGAACAGATTGGAGCTATGTACAGCTCTGTCTTCTCTGTATGGCTGAGCAGTGCTCTTTATGTGATAAAGACCGACCCTGGCATTACCGCAGACACCCTTGCTGCTGCTGTCAGCGGGTTCACACTCCACCGCAGCTCCACACTAAGTGCCTGCTGGCTTAGCTGTCCTCCTCCAGAAGCAGAACAAAATCTGGAATTTAGGTTCAGGGTGTGGGGGTCAGGAATCTAAGTCATAGGTGTTGAGTTCCAGCAGGCCTGGCTTCCTCCCCTCGGGCCTCATTACTCCTGGACCTATTTTTTTCTCCAAGGATGCAGGCAAGGGTGAGGGGTCATCTCTGGGAATTCAGACCTGGAACGGAGGCCTCAGATCTGTCCTGGCCTCCACTGTCTTGCAGGGTCATCCCCACCCTCTACACTCCAGGAGGAATTCCCACTTGTCCACTGCTGGTCCTCTCAGATTCCATTTTCTGAACTCATCAGCCTGGATATGAGCCGTTGGCCTCCCACGAAGCAAGTAGCTGTTGCTCTGTTTGCACTTCTCCCTGGGCTCCCCTCCACCTTCCAGCATGCTATGTAGGGCGTGACTGATTCCCACTCCGCAGTCCTTCAGCACATGCTCCCAAATCGGCACAAGGATTCTGCAAAATTCTATAAGTGGGACATTTATGGAGTGGGGATTTCAAGAGAGCTCACCATACTGCTGTGGTCTCAAGCTAGTCACAACCTATGGGAACAGGACTTGACACGGGTTGAGTTTTCTGTCTGACCCCATCTACAATCTTGACGGCTAGATGGGCAGGAGGGCCTTGTTCACTATGGGCACATGAGCACCTTCTACAAAATCACAAGGCCAGCCTAAAAGAAGCCCCCTTTCTACTCAGACCTAGTACCAATGCTGACTTCAAGTGTTGCTGTGACTCTCTGGACTCAGGTTCACACAAAGGACAAAATAGTCCCCAACTGTACCCATATTTCCAGAGAGCTGGACACCCTGACGCAGAAGATAAGTTGGGACTGTAGACATAACACTGAGCCGACTTTACACTTATATCGTCTTTATTATTGAAATACTAGATGCCCCCTCCAAATAAAAGGGAAAAAGAAAATGCAAAATCATAAACAGAAGGAAAGACCCTCATCAAGTGACGTGTAGGGATGAAGAGACAGCTCAAGAGTTAAAAAGAACTTGCTCCTTTTACAGAGGACTCAGCTTCAGTTCCCAGCAGCCATATAGGGAGGTTAACAACCACCTGTGACTCAAGTTTCCGAGGATCTAACGTCCTCTTCTGGCTTCTACAGCCACCTGCACAAACATGGTACACAAACAAGCTGGTACACATAAATAAAAGTTTAAAATTATGATGATGCGTATCGGAAATCCCATACTCAGGAGGATGAGGCAGGAAGATCTGCCAGTTTCAGGACAACTTGGGCTGTAGAGCAAGACTAAGGTAAGAATCATATTGGCTAGGTTATCTTGCTTTTAGTTATGAGGAAATTTTCATATCACGGTTGTAAGAACTGTCTTTAGTTGGCTGCCTCTTCTTCCACTGACTAGATGCTTGTATGTAATGAGCTGTTCTCTGAAGGAGTACACTCTAGCAGGGAGGAGGAATGCTTGGGCAGTCTACCACCTCATTTACTGTTTTGTTCTTGGAGTCAGTTTTATTTCCTTTGGCACATGCTCTCTCTGGCAGGATCCACATAGGGCACAGTTTTTCTTGCTCACAAATTCTCTACATAAATAGCCTTCATCCTCTTGGAGCTTGAATCTCCCAGTAGCTAGCAACAACCATTTTTTTTCTGGCCCTGTAGAACCAAGCCCCAGGTTCAAGGCCTCTCACCGACCATGTGCCCCACAGAGCAGGCACTACTGCTGTGTTTCCCAGACTTGGAGACTAGATTACCGTGAGGGTGTCCCAGCCAGATCGCTGAAAAGGCTGGTATCTCATGTCACATAGCAATCAAGATGGGCATCTAGGTGAGGTCCTGGTGACACAGCAGAACACCATTAAGAGAAGCCAGATAAGAGTTTACACCCGCCTCTTGCTCACATTAACTATGAAACCTAGGCAAATTACTGAGTCTGAGTTTCTTCACATTCATGAGAATAATTCCCACCCTCTAGGGTTTTGATGGAAACTAAGATAATGAGTTTCTGATTCAGATCATGTCCCACCCTATGCACTCCACAGGGAGCAATTTTCTGTCCAAATGTTCCATCATATCTACTGCCTCCTAAGAAGAACCAATGAGCTTGTGTTTCCAAGTTTCATCCTCTTGGAGAGAATGTTCTCCAACTCCCAGCAGGCTACAGACTTTACTGATCCACTGTTTGGGGCAGATAATGCCCAGCTTATTCCAGGAAAACACAAAATAAAAAAAAACAAAAAACAAGGCAAAGCAAAAAAAAAAAAAAAAAAAATCCCCTCACTTTAACCATCATGTGTTTCCTGTGTCATGGAACTGTCACATGTGTCCTCCTGAGGGTCCTCTTCAAACAACTCTCCAGAGTTGTGGCCCTGCTTTCCCTTCTGGTCCCAATCTCTCCCAACTCTACTGCCTCATGGTACTGGGCTAAACTCATCCCAGGTAAGATGAAGGAGAAAGGACTGGGTAGAGATTACGGTTCACAATGTTCATTAATTCCATGGTTTTCAAACTCTGTTGTCCATTAGGATCCCTGGTAGTTTTTCTTTGAGACAGACGAGTCTCATGTAACCAAGGATGCTTCAAACTCATGATCCTCCTTCCTCAGCTTCTCACATACTGGGTTACAAGTGTGTAATTAGTTTCTTTGGTAGAGTTGTCTTGCTTTTTTCATGTTGGAGATGGAACCTAGGATGTTGCCACGCTAGGTCCTTGTGGCTGAAATTAGAGGAGAGCAGGCACAAGATAAGACAAGGCCTGTGATTGGAGAGCAGGCACAAGATAAGACAAGGCCTGTGATTGGACAATAAAAAAGTAAGGTGGGGACAGAGTTTTGAAAAGGGGAGAGAAGCCAAGAGAGAGGAAAGAGAGGCAAGGTGGAGGACAATAAAGAAGATCAATCTCTGAATGGCTTTAATTAACCCTAGGAACCAATGAATATCTTATAAGGGATGGATTATTATAGGACAGTTTGTCTTGTCTAGGTGGACAAATTATATCATATCAATTGGATCTAAGTTTATTGTGTGGACGTTTTGTGGAGTGTTAATTTACTGAAATAATTTACTGAGATAAATCTGATTGTTAAATTACAAGCTTCTGGAGTTTTGAATTTGTTGAGCTGGTGGGAGTTATGACAATGACCACAGGGAACAGTTGCAGGGAATGTGAGCGGAGTCCGTGACAGGGAGCTGCTGAGACCTCTAGAGTCATGATTTTACAGGGCTACAGGAAATGTAAGCAGAGTTCCCAGTTGGCAGAGAGCCAGCTGGGAGAGGGTTGCTAGCAACGGGGGTAGAGAGATCGCCAGAGCCAAAGAGTACCTGGGGGTAGCATGGTGTGGTGCCATGCTAGAACCGGCTGAGATGAATATACCCACTGATGCCAGATGGCTTAATAATGCCGACAATAGCAAGGGTTAGTGGCCATTATTTTTAATATTTACCGCCACAGGTCCTCACTTGTAAACATTTTAAAAATCCTTTATGATAGCTACAATTAAGTTGGAATTGCTAGGCATTGAGACCAGGCGTAGTATCAAGCTTAAGACCCTGTGCATAAGCTTCTCTTGCTTGAGGGCATAGGTGAGCACTGTATGAATGGGGTGTGAGCTGGAGGTAATGGAGCACAGGAATTCCACAAAGGCAGCACAGAGCCAGGGCCTGTGGTGGTAAAAGGCACTGGTCTGCTCCCAATTAACCCTCAGAACTAGAATATATGGTTGTACCAAGATCACAGATATGTCTCAAACTGATATTTTGCAAGATATTTGTCTACCCTGAGACAAACTGTGTTATTTAATGAAAAAAAAATCGGTTTCTAGTTGTGGTGTGGTTCAACCTTAGCACACACCTTTAATAGCTCTGGCTGAAATATAGACTCATCCTTAGTACACACCTTTAATCCCAGACAATGAAGGTAAAGTCAGTTTGCAGAAGGAAGCACCTGTGTTTGAAAGTGACGTCTAGTTGAGTGGCAGACAAAGTGATGAGTCAGAGAAGGATCTGACAGAATAGGATCTGCCAGATCTCTGGAGAAGAGAGGAAAGGGAAGCTACTTAAGAGAGAGCAGTGCAGAGAGAGGGAGGGAAGAAGGAGGCAGTTTTACTGGGAGAGTTTTACAGAGACAGGCTGAAGAGAGAACAAGCTAGACACAGGGGAAGACAGGAGCAAGGAGGTTAGAACAGATTGCTAGAGTTAGTTTGAGGTCAAGCAAAGTCATTCAGGAGGGGGGGGCAGAGAGACAGAGACACACACACACACAGAGACAGAGAGACAAAGAGAGGAGGGGGTAGGAGGGAAGGAGGGAGGGAGGGAGGGAGGGAGAGGGGGAGGAGAGAGAGAAGCCAGACTGGGTCAGTCTGCTTGGGGAGTTTGAGCCACAACAGCTGGGTTGAATCCATCAGCCAGAGCTCTGTAAGAACAAGAAAGGGTCTCAGAGGCTGAAAACACTCCAGGCCTAGATAAGACTATATGGAGGCTTCCAGGACTAGGCCTAGATTAGCAGACCAAGGCAGTCTGAGAGGACAATAACTTCAGGAGAATAAAAGTTATATTTACAGTGATGTGTTTATGACATTAAAAGGCATCTGAAGGCATGAAGTGACATCACAGTCACTCCTGGATGACTTCAGGTTACAGATACAGAGCTTGCTCGGGCCATGTCTGTAACAGTATTTTACTGATGACCCTCAGAAAGTCAGCTTTGCCTAATTTACTGGTAGTCTGGGTCCACACCTGCTGATTTAGCTGTCTCCCACCCAGGAGCTGACACCCAGGAAACAACAGTTCTGTTCTTCTCTGACGATCTTGCTTTTGCTAATGACATGCTGGAGGCCAAATCAATGACAGTGGTGTCACTGTCTGGGGCCCATAAGCCATCTGGGGTTCGAACCCCCCACTGGGCTGTGATGAGACTCTGGTGAGGATCAGCAGCTCAGAACAAGGTTCTCATCACAGAGCACACTCTACATGTTGAAACAGTGGCTATGACACAGTCCTTCTGTTCAGCCTCAGAAGTGGAGCCCTATCTTAGAGCGTACATTAAACTCAGAACAGGCCACCCAACTGGAGTGGAAGAGACCTGTGTGGCACAGTTGAGCGGTGCTGGAGACATGTGCGGGACAATTTGTAGAGGAACCGGTATCCATGTCCAGTTCTGCAGTGAGTGGTTTTATCTGTCCCATAGTCATACAGCCCAGCTAGTACCATCTGCATACCTGACTGTTGTGCAGATCCTGAGCCTAAGTGGCTCCTCTGGTCTACACAACCCCTGAGAAGTGTCCAAAATGGCACATGGGTAGGTCCAAAAGTGTGCAAAAGCTCCTGGCTGCTTGCCAGCCTTGCCCGCTTCTTTTCTACTTCTTGCTCCAACCCAGCAGCACCTCCAGTGGCTCATACCCTGAGTGGGAGTGGAGGGGTACGGGACAACTGAATGCATCTTCTCTCATCCATCTTTGCCGTATACATTCTCATTTAGGTCCAGACAGCAGCACACAGGCCTCCTGCTGACTCAGTTGGTCCTGGCACAAAGGCCAATGTCCTTGACGACATTTGTCTTATTGCTTAAGTTAACATTCCTTCCCTTGGTCTTAGCAGGGAAGGAGGATCTGGAAGCCCTGATCACTCCTGCACCAAGAAATTGATGAGGGCAGTCCTGGGGGAGAGGAAGGCCTTCCTGATGCTTCTCCCCTGTAGCAGCTTGATGCCTAGCTCACTCTGGAGAACAAATTCATGGACTTTGTCCTGGTCCTGGGCAACATGCTGGGGCACAGGGATTTTGCCACAGGCTTTGTTGTTGATCTGAGGAGAAAAAGAACAGAAAGAGTGAGGGGAGTCCACAGGGAAGCAGGCTGTGAGGAGGCTCAGATTCAAGCTAAGCATTCTTTCTGAACATGGGGCTTCTTGTGGTCCAGGTTTGGCACAGGTACAGTGGGGCCAGGCTTGCTGGCCTGCCTTCAGGAGATTTACTGTTTCTTAGCTTCCGGGTGGAATGTAATGCTGGCACCTTCCACAGTACATGTTCATTTTGTTTATTCTTTTCCTTCTTTTGTGCTCTTCCATCTCCCTGGACTTTAAGCTCCATGAAGATACGAACCCTGTTGCCCCACTGGAATTTTGTTTTTGTTGAGACAAAGTCTTATCATACAGCCCTGGCTAGTATCAAACTCACAGTGGTCCACATGCTTCAGCTTCTCAAGTGCTGAGATTACAGAGGAAACCACTGTACTTGGCTTTTGTTTGATTTGTATCCCTAGAACCTTTCACTAGGCTTGACCTAGAGTCAGGACTGGACATGGGTAAAGTAAGTCATTTCTTTGAACTTCTTTCCTTAACTAAGAATGGTATAGCTTCCTGTAGATTAAGACAAGGAAAACCACACTGGGATGAAAATGACCTACTTCCAATCCACCTGTCATCCAGAGAGGATCAGGTGAAAGAAACATCTCTTGGTCTCTTCATCTTCTGCCACATGAGTCATTGACAGGTCAGGACATTTGTCTCATGGTAAACAAATAGAAACTGTATAAAGGGAACACACAGGGATCTAGTTTTTAAATAAAAAGGTTTGAGAAGGAAACAAAACCCCTAATTCTTGCTGGGCCTGGTGGCACAGGCCTGTAATTCCAGAGCCTCAGCTTGGAGGCTGAAGCAAGAGAACAGATAGCTCAGGACTAGTGTAGGTTACAGATCAAGCCCAGGTCAGTTTGAGCAATTTACTGAGACCTGCTCTTAAAGTAAAAAGTAAGGAGAGGGCTGGGAGCGCAGCTTGCCAGGACGCACTGGGCTCTAGGTGCAACCCCAGAACCTAAAAACAAAATAAAACAAAAATGTGAACTTTGGGCTGGGCATGGTGGTGTATTCGTTTAATCCCAACACTCAGGAGGCAGAGGCAGGAGGATTTCTGTGAGTTTGAGGCCAGCCAAAAACAAGTTTCTGGGACAGCCACAGCACAGAGAAACCTTGTCTCAGAACAAAAACAAAAACAAAGCTTCTGACTTTCCCCTCTTAGATCATACTCTTATATATCGAAAATGATACTGTTTACAAAAAAAAAAAGTTTTATGTAGCTTTACTGAGATATGTTTGACATTTTTTTTATTTCGTGTGAGTGGGTAGTCTACCTGCATGTATATTTGTGCACGCTCAGTGCCAGTGGAGGCTAGAAGAGGGCATCAGAGCCCACGGAACTGCAGTAACACATGGTTGTGGACACCAAACTCACATCCTCTGGAAGAACATCCAGTGCTCTTAATTATCAAGCCATTTCTCCAGCACAACAGAGGGTTTCTGTTACCTTCTATGTGTGTCTCCACTGTGTCCCCTAAACATAACCAGGTGCTCCTAAATGCAGCTGGAAGACCCTGGAGCCATTAAGGCAGACTGCATTGATGTTTCCCCTTTCCAGTCCTTCCAGGTCCTGAGGGTTGACGCTTACATGCTTCTGAGATATACTGAGGGCACAGAGAAGGGAACACAGACCTCTGTGTTGTGGGCTTGGTTAGGAGGGGCAGGGTGGGGGCTGGGTTGATGGTTGCTATGAGGAGAGTGATAGTCTGTAGACCACAGTCAGGCCCTATGGGTGGCACTCACCAGAACGGCCATCTGCACCATATCAGGCTTCTGAAGGAACTGTGAGTCCACAGTGGGCCAGGCCTGAAGCATCACGCCGGCATCCCAGGCATAATGGTCACAGAGTTTGCTTGGTACCAGTGCGAGGCCTGCAATGCCAAGGCACAGAAGGTGATTAGTGAACAGGGTGCAAAGGCTCAGCCCTTGGCTTAGAGCCTTTTGAGGAGGCTAGGGAGGCCATGGACGACCTTTTCTACGATGTTGTGGACTGGCCACCCTGAGAAGTACTTGTGCTTCTGTTTTTCGGGCTTCTGCATTGAGTTCTTGTGCCAATATATGAGAGTTCTTATAAATTTTAAAACCTTTTCCCCCTATTTGACACTCTTATGACTGTATGGCCGATCAATAGGATAGAAGTCAAGACTGCTTAGGGCCTGAGGATCAAGTGGTGTGCTTCATCGCAGGGAGGAGCTGACCTCTTCCCACAGCTGGTCTGTGATCCCAGGATTCAGTCGGCCTTTCTTTACCAGCATGCGGGATGTGAGGAAGGAGGGACATGGGAGTCTGAAGTGAGTGGAGAAGCAAGGCTGCCATGTCTTGGGACCACCCCATTGCTGGAGAAGGAATGCCTTCCTGAGAACAGGCCCCAAGCACAGGCTGTCCCCAACCCCTTTCACACAGAGTACACTAGACAGAAGGATGACCTCAGCTCTCCCAGGAACTTAGCATTCTCACCCTACTCCATATTCTCACCTCACTGGATCCCTCTCATGAACAAACCCTTGGCTCAGGGTGGGACACAAGAAGGGGGTATGGTATTAACCCTTTCCAGTCTTCCCTCCTGGATGGCTGGGCCTTCTCTCCTTTTAGAGCTAGGAATGGAACCCAGTGCCTCAAGCATGCTAAGCAGCTCCACTACTAAGATGTACCTCAAGATCCTCCTTTTCTTCTAAAAACAGTGTTTTATGTGTTTTTTTATAAGAAATGTATTGCTTTTATACATACTGCTTATGTGTACATTACAGTTGTACTGGTGATGAACTTGGGGTTTTGCATGTGCTAAGCAAGAACTTTACCACTGAACTACACTCACAGCTCTTTTGTAGGTATTTAAGTATACTGTAAAATCAATTCAATAATTTTCTTCTGGTTTCTTTGGAAGGATTCTTTTTTTTTCCCTCCTATTTAACTTTCAAATTTACTAGTAATTTATTTTGTTTATAATGTTAAAAAATTATTTTAAAAAACACAAAGTAAATTTTATAAACCCAGTTATTGCACAAAGCTTTCTTTCCCCATTGATTTGTGGGTTTTCCTTCAAAATATTATTTATACTAGGATTGGTTTGGGACCACTGGCTTCAGATATTCAAAGTACGTGTATGCAAGCGGGTAGAAACCTTGGGCCAGAATGGGAACCAGCACATACTGCTTCCTTTACTTACAAGAAAAATTCCAGAGATACAGATCAGTAGGAAATGTCTGTTAGCATAAACACTGTCCTGGGTCTGACACCAGGATTGCAAACGCACACAAAAACACACAAGTGTGCGTGCATGTGCACACATACACAGGACCAGCCTCATTGAACCAGGAGTTAGTAATTGTTCGTTTATGCCTAGTGTGAGTTCCCCTTTTCTTCACAGACTGAAACTGACAGACATTAGGTAAGCCTGAGTTGTGGACAGGCCACTGGGTAGTGCTGATACATTTTATTCTACTGGCCTCTGCCTTGACTTGTGTGCTGGCGCTCTATGCATTCACTGTAGCTTTTAAAGTTTTCCTATCTGATACCTAGGTGATCTGGTATTGCCAGTTACTAGGAGCGAAGTGAAGGCTCCTTGGGGCCCAAGGAGTACCAGGCCTGGCCTCCTCCTCCTGGTGCCAAGTTGGTCCTAGTCCTCTTCCTGGTGCACCGCACGTCCCGGCCTGAGCTGTCGTACTTCTCAATGAACGTAATGGCCTTTTGGCAAATGCAGAAAAGATTCTGGCTTCTTCCTTCTCTAAAGTGAAATGGAGGTCACAGAAAACAGACAATCATGTCTTTATTTGCTGAGCTGGTAGTGGCTTGTCCTGTGACCCAGATGTATTGGGAAGGTTTCCAAAACACCCGTATGGAAGTCATACACGATGCCTAGGAGATGAAAGGATCTTGGATAAAAATGTTCTGGACAGAAGCTGTTATAAATTCCACTTAGAAAAACAAGGAAGCCCAGACTTCCTGGAGTAATCAGGATGTTTATTTATAGGTATGGTCCCTGGCCAGGCTTTGGCTGCAGGGATGGAGTATAGTACCCCACATATGTACAGGTTTTTGCCACTTTACTCTTCTAAGTGAAAATAACCAACATGCATATGACAAACACAAAGACACAGCCAAGGTGAGAGGTCAACAAAATGGGATTGGTCTGAATGCAGGAGATGAGTGACAAAGGTCTGGCCTGCAGGGCCACCATGCAGGGCCAGCTGCACCCCTTTTGTCCCCACCTCTGGAGAGCTGACCTTCCTGCAGAAGACAAAAACAAGCCTCCCCACTCCCACTCTGAGCACAGGATCCCAGGCTGCCTTGGCGGCCCACAGTGAATGCTAGAGGGTTGGGAGTGGTGGGCAGTTTCTATGGATGGCCATCCTCTTCTGGTGGCATTTTGGAGCTGTGTCTGCCCCCATCTCCCCATCCTTTTCTGTGAGTATGTCAGGAGGCCTGGGGTCTGGGCTCACACTGCTTGTAGCAACCCTGGCAGTTCCAAGAAGATGAGCAGGAAGCAGGCCACTTCATGCTGACCTTTCCCAGAGAAATGAATTTGCTCAAGTGCTTTTGAAAGGACAACATCCAGATTGTATGAATATACCATCAGCAGCTGGGGTGTAGCTCAGTGGTGTAGCATGTACAAAGCTGGAATAACACCACAAACTTACAACAATCATACAAACAAACAAGCACAACTCGTCAGAGGGCCGGTGTGATGGAGACTCTCCATGAACGTCTGAACCGAGCTCATGAGATCACAATGAAGACAGGTTAGGGGTTAGTGGGTAAAAGTGCTCATTGAGCAAGCTTGATGGTCTGAGTTTGGATGCTCAGAATCCATGTAAAAGTTGGACACAGTAGCCTAAGCATCTGTGGTCCATGAGTGCTGCTATGGGAGACAGGAGGTGGAGACAGGAGCATCTCTATTAGTTCTTGGGCCAGCGAGCCTGGCCTACACAGTAGTTAACACCCTGTCTCAAAACAAGGTAGAAAGGTGAGAACTGACACCCAAAGGTTGTCTTCTGACCCCCTCCCCACACACACAGGTGGGGGAGGGGGCTTGGACAAATGATAGTAGTAACTAGTTAGATAGATAGACAAGGACATTTCTACATACCTGCCCAGAGTTCTGAGGTTATATGAGGGGCCAGGGGGGCAGCCATCACCAGCAGGGCACACAGAGTATCCTCAAACTCAGGACTGTGGAGAACCACTCTCTGAGAGGCTTGCTAAAGAAGAAGAAGGAACATTTAAGACTGAGGTACAAATCAGCAGGGTAAGACAGGCAATGAAGAAAGTACAATCTAGAGGCTCAGTGGTGGGAGAAATAGTCACTAACTCTTTGCTCGGTTCAGAGGACTTCTCTCACAGAACCATATTCTCAGTGCTCACAACCGCCCATCAAGGGTGAGATTTGTGCTGAGCATCAACAAGGGAGGAGCAGCTGCTCTGGGAACAAGTCAAACTTTAAGGCCCTCTGCAAGGTTTCCTATGTGTTGTGGCCTAGGGGAAAAGGCAAAGACTGTCTCCTAAGGTTTTCCACTGTGGAATACCAGGGTGAGGGTCCTCTCTATCTACCAATTATTGACAAGTTCTTCCTTTGTCAAGAAAAGCTGGAGTAATGTGCAGCAAGATGAGCAGCGCGGAGATAACAGGCCTCCTGCCGGTGGGAGTGATTCTGCACCACCTCAGTTACAAACACAAACACTGTCGCTGCCAAGGAAGCACCGGACACACGCAGGAAGTCAGGTCACAGGGGAAGAAGGTTAGAACAGACACACGCCTAAGCCTGGCTGTGGCTTTCAATTAGTCAGTCAGACATGGAGTCTAACCTCTCAGGCCCCCATGGCAGGCCAGCCTGGGCTGCACAGTAAGACCCCGTCTCAGAAAAAGCAAAGGACTCTGCCCAGATACCCTTTAAAACCCTGAGGTAGTATGACAGGGACCTGAGCAGGCATGGAAGGAGCACTCCCAACAATTTACCCAACCACTTACCGAGAGGGCGCTGGTCAGTCCCATCAGCTGAGAAACCACAGAATTCAGGACAAAGTCCTCTGTGAAATGGGTGGTCACCTGTTGATAAAAATGGATTTTTTTTTTACTCACCTTTTTTTTCAAAAATCCCTTTCCAGAAAAAAAAGTGATAAAGAAAAACAAAAAACAAAAAACAGAACAAAACCCAAACAAGAGAGCTGACTGAAAATAACAAAAAATGCATACAAACATATTTACTGCCTTGAATAATGACGAGACTTTATGAGCACAAAGACTTTTAAATTCAAAGTCAATGCTGTCTCCACTACTTAAGACTGCCTCTCTTTCCACACAATATATGCTTACGAAGACAATGCGAGCTGGTTGCCGAAACAGGAGGTAGGGGCTGCTGATGAGCAGCATAAAGCCTTGGGGGGCAGGTGAAACAGACCAGGAAACACTCTCATAGCCGGAGTGAGGCCTGGGGCTCACTCCCCACCGCTGCATCCCTAAGATATCAGGAGCTCACAGCTGCTGGAACAGCATCAATTTTCTGAACTATGTTCCAGGGAGATAAGGCTTGGTGTGAGAGCAACCACCTGACAGCACTTAGACCCCAGACTCACCCTGGGACTTTCTCTATGTGAAAGATGGAAATAGAACTGAAGACAGAAATGCCATTAGATAAGCATGCTAGACCCAGAGCCACCCGCTCAGGTCACACAAACAAAAACAAACAATGTCACCTGAGTTACCATCCAGGTGGGAAGGGATCTTGGAGGCTTCCACAGACTTGAATCAGCACAGTTTTCCCCCAGGCCCTGGACACTCTAAACAAGTGTTCTATCACCAGCCTACACCCAGCCCCGAATTGCAAGTGGAAAACAAACTGGTCTATGAAGAATTTGGTTATCAGAAACCCATTAAAAATAACCTCATATTTGTGGAAAGTAACCTAAAACAAGTCCTATGGAAAGCTCCTGACGAGTACAGGAATGCTCAGGTCCAATCTGTGCTCAGTCCCTCACTAGCTGCAGTACTTTCAGCAAGATACCTGACCTGTGTGGGTCTCAGCCTCATCTGTAGTATTTTATGGCAGTCTGTTACTTTGGATCAACCCGCAGGTCAAGTCCAGAGACAAAGGGAATAGGTGGCTTCCTGAGATCTAGGAGGAGGAAGGTGACAGGAAGGAGGGACAGCCACTATTTGAGAACACCTCTTTCCATTAGAAAGTCTGTGTAAACAGCCAAAGTAATGAGGGAATTAAGACAACAAGGCTTCTCACAAAGAAGTCTCATGTGGCCCTCCAGCATACAGGCTTCACAGACTGCGGGCAAAGGCTCCCTCAGAGTAAGTAGCAACATATGGCCCAGTCCATGGATTCTGACCTGAGTTATGACTGCATTTTTGTACTCCCAGAGGCTTCGGGCCTTGGTTTTCTCCTTGTGGTTCAGCAGCTGAGGTTGGGGGACTGTCCCAGAAGTCCTTGCCTCAATGAATCTTGTTGTTAGGGACCACAGCCGCTGTTGCCATCTTAGCACTCCCGGGAGTGCATCAGCTGCATTTCGTTAAGTCAAGAAGACAAAGAAAGAGTCTGGTAAGAAGGGAATGAGAAAGGCCCCACGGTCCTCCATGGTCAGTGACAACTCTTTTCCAGATCCCTGATGCTCAGTAGTTGCTACCTGCCCTGGGATGGACAACAGTGCACTGCCTTCTGGGTCACAAACTTGCTGTGACAGAGAGGCCTTGGGGACAACAAGGTGCTTAAGATCGCTGCCACTCTAGTGAAGCTGGGATCTCATGGGGACAGGTGACAGCGGCAGTGGCTGCACAACATGATGGGGAACAGACCTGTAGCACAGTGCGAGGTCAGCTAACAACCCCTCACCTTGTTACTTGTTATGTATCCAAATATGCTCACCAAGTCTAGCCACTGTTTTGACCTGGGGAAACAGAGCGGACCACATGGGGGTTCTGGGTCACACAGCCAACCACATTAAGCTTGTGTTCAGATGGCTGAGCCCTGTGGCTCTTGGGTTGGGCATTCTCAAGAGTGGGGATGCAGCAGGGACAGCTGGAGGCTTGTGAAAAGCAGACATGGAGACCTGCCCATGTACGAAAGAGAGAGGACTAGTGCCTACCCTGCTCTGCATGCTCTGCCTCTGTTCCTTAAAGGTAGTTTGTTAGGGTTTTTGTCTGCCACAACTGCCCAGATCCACAGCCAGTCCTCAGACAAAGCAGACTCCTCCCACAGCCACTGGCTTTCGCTTCCCAAACCTACATCCAGGCAGATCACAGGGGCAAAACCAAAGCTTTGGAGAAACAAAACCTCATCCCTGAAGTAGCGGGGAGTCAGGGAGTGGCTGATGGGCTGCATGCGGTCCCCGCATCCAGGCATCTTGGTGAGGGAGGAGGACTCTGTTCTAGAAAATCCTTCCAAGGACTGCTAAAGAAGACTGCTTTTCTGAGTTCTGCAGGCCTAGGTAAGCACAGAGGGTCGGTCTTTAAGGAAGCAGCTGTCCAGAGACCTCACATTACAGTCAGCACTGAGCCTGCCATGGTGTGGGTTTCTGAGCCCCTCTGCTTGTGTGGTGAGGACTGTGAATGTGCTCAGGCAGTGGGAACCTCCTTCACCTGCCCCACAGGCACCCAAGGACAGAAGACTATAGACTTCCCACTTCCGTCCAGTTCCCTCAGAGTTCCGGCAGACTCACTCTTTACATCCCACAAGATGTCCTTCTCAGGAGGGGCTGCAAACAGGATGTAGAGCCGGATAGTGTCAATTCCATACTGGGCCACAATCTCCTCAGGGTCCACACCATTGTGCTTGGACTTGCTCATCTTCTCCCATGTCACCTCTAACTCCTCTTTTGTTTTTGCACACACAGGAGCGGGACCTGGATGCCAGAAGAGACGATACAGGATTCCGAGCAGGTGCTGACAGGGAGGTGCGGGAAGTGCGCAGGGTAGAAATTCTAAGACTCCATGCTCTGAGTCTGAGTCTCTCCAGCAATGGACTGGCAAATAAAGCTAGACAAGATGAAGACGTCCAAGGAAACACTAATTACATGGGAAGGGGCTGGGTTCAAGGGTGTAGCCAGTCCCAGGAGCACCCCACAGAGGCCTGACCAGAACCTGTCTTAGACTCAACTCCCAGCTGGGGTCCAGTAGCAGATGCTGGCTTCTTAAGAGCTTCTGGATCTTGGCTCTTACCTGCCCCAGCCAGGTTGGGCCCTCCTTACCTGAGAAATCTATATCCTCTCTCTTCAGACACTGCCCAGATGGAAGGTGGAATGTCTGTCCCTTAATGAGGCCTTGGGCCAGTAGTTTACGGAAAGGTTCCCTGAGGAAAGATCACAGAAAAAAAGAAAAACAATGTGGATGGAGTGGGTGCAGCAGGCAGGACTCAAGGTGTCCAGAAATCATCACTACCGACCACACCTTAGAGTGGGCTCCTTGGATACAGTGGTAGCACTAAGTCAACGCAGCAGCCAGGTTTAGGTACAGGCCACTTGGCACTGAGGTGAAGTGGGAAGGGCACAGGCCTCAGATCTGGAAAGCCTGGATCTCACCTACTTCTACCCGTGAGCCACAAACACCACTTACTTGCTGCGGGAGTCAGTAACTTATCTGTTGCCACGTGTGGTGGTTTGACAGGTTTGGCCCCCATACACTCAAGTGTTTAAATGCTTGGTCCACAGGGAGGGGCACTATTAGGAGGCGTGGCTTTGTTGGAGGAAGAACACTGGGGCTGGGGCCTTGAGGTCTCACTCAAGCTCCACCCAGTATGGAATTCCCGGCCTTGTTTGCTGCCCTCAGATCAGGATGTAGAATTCTCAGCTCCTCCAGCACCCGTCTGCCTCCACACTGCCATACTTCCTGTCATGCTGATGATAGACTGAACTTGGAAAAGTGGAAGTGTGGCTCCGTGGTACAATGCACTCTTATCACACTCAAGGCCCTGGACTTAGACTCAGCACCAAAACCACGACTAGAACAAGTTAAGTCAGCAGCATTGAGACTCAGTTCCTAGACTCCAGCTACTCAGAAGGTAGGGAAAGGATGATCCTGAGTTTGAGGCCAGCCTAAGCTACACATTACCTTTTCTGAAAGATTTTTTTAAAAAAAGATTTAAAGATAAGGAGTTGGAATCCTGTTATTTATTATCATTGGGGTTTTGTTTTTTCATATAATCAAGTGACGCACCACTGCCACCTTCTGGGGATATGAAGAATTGCAACTTGCTAGCCAGACACCTACCCTGGTATCTACTGAAAACTATACTCTCTGGCTTTTAAATCTCACTCTCTCCCATCATATTCTCTCTCTCTCTCTCTCTCTCTCTCTCTCTCTCTCTCTCTCTCTCTCTCTCTCTCTCTCTCTCTCTCTCTCTCTCTCTCTCTCTCTCTCTCCTCTCTCCCCCTTCCCTCCCACCCCTCCCCTTCCCTCCCACCCCTCCCCTTCCCTGTCCTTTCTTTCCCTCTCCCCCTCCTTCTCTCTTTCCTGTGTTTAAAGCAAATTGTGAAAAGACATTTAGCCTGGGCACTGAAAAGTACACTAGTTGTGGGATAGGTACAAGTTAATGACTCTTCCTGACACAGACACTTGTGTAAACACAGGTGTGCAAACCTAGTGTGGCCCCACCTCCAGCCACTCTGTCTCCACTGCCACCTGACTAGTTTGACTACCACCAGAATCACTTACTTTTCTATTTCAAAATTACTTCAGAGAGTTTCTGGGTGAGGGCCCGGGGTGTGCACACTGCCCTTTCCCCATAATTGGCAGGTGTCCTGTAGAACAGTATTGTCCCAGGACCAAGACTCTGATAACAAATGTGCCTCAATTTCTAAAACTTATGCTACTAGATCCATCTAGACTCCAGCTTCTCTCAGTTACAGCCCAGCAGGTACTGTCTCAGATGATTTAGCACAGGGATAATCAAACTAGGCATGGGGGAGGGTGGGAGCTCAGTAATCAAGAGCACCAGTTGTCCCAGTTGACAGGACCTATGAGGCATCTTACTATCTTTAACTCCAGTTCCAGGGATCTAATGCCCTCTTCTGGTCTCTGGGGCACTGTACATATGTGGTGAACACACACACACACACAGGCAAAACGCCCATATAAATAAAACGTTTTTAAAATGCCATGGGTCTTCAGGCCCCCCTGAGCCTCCGCCACACTTCATTCCTGCAGACTTCTCTGAGCCAGTGGCTCTCCTGTAAAGGCAGAGATCGTCTCCTTCAGCCAAGAGAGTGAACGGCTCCTGCATCCCAGTGCGGTATCCTAAGAGCAGGAACGTGGAGTGTGGGGGGCATTCCTGCGTAAGCAGGGGTTGTCACCATTTCCAGGTCAGTCCAGGTTCCTCCTTTAAAGGATGGAAAGAAAGGAGGGAATGGGAAGAAGGGAGGGAGGAAGCAAGCTCAGGAAGTCCCGAGCGTAGATTGACAGGTTTCTGTGAATACTGAAGCCCTGGACAGACAGCTGACTGCACAAGGTAACTGCAGATGTGAAACCAGAAAGAAACCAAGTTGAGGCCTGCCTTCACCCAAAATTACCACAAGCCTCTTTGGGTCTCTTTTTTGCAGGCTACATTCTGTAAATGGCTGCTTTTTAAAATTATTATATAATCACTGCAAAAGTCTGGCTGGGTGTGGTGATATATACCATAAATAATCTCATGGCTGGGTGTGGTGATATATACCATAAATAATCCCATGGCTGGGTGTGGTGATATATACCATAAATAATCCCATGGCTGGGTGTGGTGATATATACCATAAATAATCCCATGGCTGGGTGTGGTGATATATACCATAAATAATCTCATGGCTGGGTGTGGTATTGCACACCATAAATAATCCCAACACTGAGGGAGGAAGAACAAGAGTTCCAGGATGGCCTGGGCCAGATGGTGAGTGTAGAAAAAAAAAAAAATAAAGAAAAGAAAACACATCAACAAAATTTCCATGAAACCATGGACAGTAACAGGACAGAACCCACAGCCAGCAAATCTGTTTTCTGGACTGAGCAGCATGACCTGAACCACACGTGTTTTAACTGACTGTCTGTCTGACGGGCTTAGCGGTGTCCATGCTTCAGACAGCAGTTTCAGCACGCCATTACAGCCAGCATGGTTTCCATACAGGAGAGCTCAGAGCAGAGCTGCCACACCGGGGGAGAGTGGAGCCTGCAGCACCCTCATTCTAATGAAGCTAAATTTCTGTCTGCTTTATGGAGAGTCTGAAAGTTACAGACACATAGATTTTGGTTGAGACAAGGCCAATATTTGCTACCTTTGCCCTCCAAGTAGTGGGATTCCAGGCATGTGCAAAAGTCATGCATTTTTATCTATTAAAAATTTAAAATAGGGACAGGCAAGATGGCTAAGTGCATAAAGATGCTTGAGGAGCAGAGTTCAGTCCCTGGGACCCCACGGTGGAAGGAGAGAAGCAACAGTGCAAGCACAGGCCCTCCTCATGTGCACATGCATAAACTAATCGATAAGTGTAATACAAAGCATGCAAAATAGATCCTCACTATGCAGCTCTCCATAGCCTAGAACTCAAGAGATTTGCCTGCCTCTGTCCCAAGTGATGGGAATAAAGCCGTGAGTTAACACTCCTGATTAAAAAGTTAGGAAAAAAAAATATTTACTGACCCAAGATTTCAGTGTTACGATTGACTCTTAAGACATACTCCCCTATTTTGCTAATAAATAAAGCATCACTCTTTAAAAACATAATGATACATTAAAAAATAAGCAAATGCTTTAATCATTTATGAAAGACTATTCAGAAGTAAAACATATGTATGTTCTGGTGGAGAAAACCATAAAAATATCTACTAAATCAAAAAATCAGAAGGCACATGTAGTATGTGTAACATTCACAAATGAGCAGTCAGGATGGGCACAGTTACACGTCCATAACCCCAGGACTTGGGAGATGGAGCCAGAGGATCAGTTCAAGGTCGTCATCAGAACACACACATAAGGGGACGATGTGGAATATGGAAAGAAACAAAAGCCCAGGTAGCAGACGGATGGTGGGAAACAGGAAGGGAAAGGAGCACTTCCTGTACAGCTAGTAAGCACTTCCGTACTTAACAGGATGACCTGGGATCACTCTGCTAACAACATGCACAGGAGACTGCAATTTATTGTTCTAACAGAAAAATAACTAAAAAGGCCATGGTAAAAAAAAAAAAAAAAAATATATATATATATATATATATATATATATATATATACTGTTTAAAATGTGTTACTTAGCTGGCAAAACCAAAAGAGAATAAACAACAAAAAACCGGAACACTCAGAAAGTACAGATAGTTTAGCCAGTTCTTCTCTAAGTGATCTAGGGAACTCCTGATCAGAGAAGGGGTTACAAAGACTAGATAGGAGATCTGGAGACCAAAACCTTCCCATACAGCAGGAGTCACTGAAGCCACATAAGTATTAGGAAGCTCCTCACAGTTGGTTAGCACAGACAAGTTGTTAAATTTACGTTCATTGACCGAGGCAAACTAAGAAAGCTTCCTGAGGATCTACATACATAAGGCGATCCTCTTACGGTTCTGGGACTGGATTCATGCTGCTTCTGTGGTCACACAACCTCAGGGAGAATCTGACATGGTTGTGGATTGGTGTCCTCTCCATCAATAGAAGGGCGCTAACACAAACTGCCTATACAGAGGTACCAAGAGTTCCCATAAACAAGGAACCATGACAAATAAGCTTGGCTGAAGAATCATTGTCCCCCCAAAAACAATGAGCCATGGTTAAGAGCAGCAAAAAAACAGTGACAAGTTAGATCACAGTGAGCTGAGCACAGGGTTAGCTGTCATATATAAATAAGTTGTATTCAATAAACTTTAGGAAATAGATAGGTTTGAAATATTTATACTAAAAAGAAAGCCAGGGGTGCTGAAGAGATGGTTCCATACTTAGGAGAGCTTACTGCTCTTCCAGAGGACCTGGTCTTGGCTACTGGCACCCACAACTTCCTGTGCCTCATTCCAGAGGATCTGAAACTGTGGTGGATTCCTGTACAGAAGTGATGCAAATATACTCACAGAGGCACATACAAACTCACGAGCTCGCACACACACACACACACACACACACACACACACACACACACACCATACACACACATGCACACACACACACACCATACACACACATGCACACACACACACACCATACACACACATGCACACACACACATGCACACACACACACACCATACACACACATGCACACACACACACACCATACACACACATGCACACACACACCATACACACACATGCGTGTACACACACACATCATACACACATGCACACACATACACACACACCATACACACACATACACACACATACACACCATACACACACGTGCACACACACACACCATACACACACATGCACACACACACACATGCGCATACACACATACACACAGAGAATGTGAAAAGTTAAATGAACAATGGCTAATATGCTGAAATGGTCTAAATACAGTTAACTGAAATTTCAAAAGAAAGAAATTGGAGGGTGGGATGAGGAAGGGACAATTAAGAAGCTGGAAAGGGGGCTCAGAAGTTAAGAGCACTACAGCTCTACTGGAGACTCTGAGGTCCAGCAACCACATGGTGGTTCACAACCATCTGTAATGGGATCTGATGCTCTCTCCTGGTGTGTCTGAAGACAGAGTACTCATATAAATAAATAAATAAATAAATCTTAAAAAAAGAAAAAGAAGCCCCGAATCCAAAGCAGAATAAGAGATCCACACCTACAGAAAGCACATGAACTTCAAAATGCCAAAGACAATGAGGGTGTGTTGGCTGCAAAGAGCTGTCACTCAAAGGAAACCATGGATGCTCAGAGCCCAGATTTCCATCTCACCATGTACCCGTGGCATGGCTAGAATTCACTATACAGACCAGGTTGGTCTCAAACACACTGAGATCCGCCTGCTTCTGCTTCCAGTGTGCTGGGTTTATAGGCATGTACCACAATACCTGGCCTGTTGCAACTGGGAAAACCAGCTGTGGCTGAGGGCTTTTGTGCGAGCTGAGTCCTGAGTTAAGGAGGAGTCGTCTATGGATGATGTTTGGGCTGAGAACAGAGCTCATTGTAAAAACAACAGTATAGAGCACATGAAGCTCTGAGTTTAATACCCAGCACCCAGGAAGCAGAGGCAGACAGATCTCTGTGAGTTTAAGGCCAGCCTGGTCTACAAAGGGAGTTCCAGAACAGCCAGGACAGTTACACAGAGAAACCCTATCTCAAAAAACAAACAAACCAACCAACAAACAAAAATAAAAAGATGTTTGAAAATATGACGCTGAAATAAAATTACTTTTAGAGAAAAGAAAAAAAAAATACATGGACCATCAATAAAGGAAACAAAAAGACATACTGAAGGATATATCTCAGACAAAAAGATTATTTGAGATGTTAAGACATGAGAGGAGAGATGATGAGGAAGGCCAGTGGTCAATTGGTTACAGCTCAATACCTAAGAAACATGCCCAGTGTATGCTCTGGAATTTGACAGGATGAGTCTAAAACTGCTAAAGAAAACAAGGGTATGATCAGAGAAAAATCCTCCAGAATAAAAGGGGCAAAGAGGAGGAGAACTTCCCCCAAAGGACACCAAGATTTGTATATTAAGATAACAAAGGCTGTAAATAACAAACTAACACAACAGAGCCATCAGTGTGTGGAGCAGAGACCCGAGAGCAGGCCCTGGTGGATGCAATGCATTGACTCATGGTGTGGACAGTGGGAAAGGGCTGAGCTGTTCAGCGATAGAGCAAAGGAATGAAAAGAAATAGCCACAGAGGGGAAGGTTAATTTTTTTTATATCTATTTATTTATTTTGGTGTTGGGATTGGATTCCTGGTCTAGTACACACTAGACAAGTGCTCTACAATGCAACCCAACCTTCAACCCGCGTACTAAGTTTTACTATGTTAGACTAAGGATTTCTGCTCATCAAAAGATGCAACAGATAAAAGATAAGAGATAAGCCAAAAATAAGGAAATATTGGCAATACATTCAATGTAAAAAATCAGCATAAAAAATCTTCAAAGGTGAAGAGCCCCGAGGCTGCTGTGGCTATACAATGCAAGTTCTGAGATGGAAATTCCAGTGTGCACAATGGGATGTCCCTCAGCAACAAAACAGGAGGTAAGTTACTTTGTACTGACCATGCTGAATCACAAAACATGTTGGGTGAGGAAACCCTACAGAATATGTGCAATACCATTCTGAAAATCACAGAAGGACCAATGCAGGAAAAATAAACAGAATTGGATATTTTCCGCACAAGCCTCATGACCTGAGGTTGGGCCCCACAACCTAAGGTGAAAAAGGAAACTGATTCCATAAAATTGTCCTCTGACCTCCACATGCATGCTGTGACACACAAGTCCCTCCCCACAATCATACACACATACAACAGAGTCAGGAGTGATACATCTATAAAGAAATGAGTAGTTAAAATTTACTATGGGAGTTATCTCGGGGGAAGGGGTTGGTGGGAAAAGGGGTGATGTGACTGGCAGGAGGCATCCTGTGAGCACCAAGGTATGAGCAATATATCCTTCTACTTCCTACACTGAGGTGGGAACCATGAATGTTCATTTACTTTTTATTTTTTGGTTCTTAGAGACAGGGTCTTATAATGACAAGTAAGTGACAAATTTTTAGTAAAAAATATTATATAAGGTATTTTAAGAATGTCTTTGTTTTAATCCCAGGTGTGGGGATAGGCGGCTATTTCGAAGCATCCAACTATGATTTACCTCACTCTCTGACAAGAGACATGATTTTGCCAGCTGCAGATAGTTTCTGCAACTTGCTGATATTTGGAATTCTGGGGACCTTTCAGAGGGTGTGTAAATGCTGGGGCTCTGAGAGGTGGGGTGGTTGGTTGTTGTTTGCAGTTGGTCATTGTTTTTTGAGTAGTTGTATGCAAAGAAGAAACAACAATAGGAGGAAATTAGACATCCTGATGGGGAAATCAAACTTGCCCCAAGAACTGGATGCGGCTAATTAGCAGGAAGCTGTATAAGGTCACCCCCTTTCTGACTTTATTCAAGGAACTCTTTCCTTTCCTCTCCATCCTTTCCTTTTTCTCTCTTCTCTAGTGTTTGGGGTTGAAAGGGCGGAAGGAAAAGGGTAAAAAGGGGGTGGAGGAAAGAAGAACCCACAAAGTAGCAAACACCAGTTACAGGGTCTTCTTATGTAGCCCAGACTGGCTTCAAACCATGATCTTTTGGCCTCAGATTACCAAATGAGTTATATAATACATTAAAAAAATACAGTCAAGGCCAGACTCAAGTTTGCAGCCATCCTCCTGTCTCTGCCTCCTGAGTGTTAGTATTACAAAAGCACACTGCCCTTCCTTCCATCTTTTGAACGATGTGAGGAACACCTTATAAGTGAACAGGGGAAGAACTGCCAACGGATTTACCACACTCTGTTCTGCTCTGATACACAAGTGTGTCAGAGTCACGCATTAGAGAAGGATTCAGCCAAGCTTAGAGGTACAGTCTACCCAGAGTGAATGCATAACAACACAGCAACACTCCTCTTCCCCTCACAGGCAAAAGTCTCAAATTACTTAACAGACAGATGCACTAGAAGTTGCATTCCATACAAGCCCAAAACAATCCACACTAAACGATTAACTAAGAGGTTTGTGTAAATGGACCTACAATGGCCTCTAAAGCATATATGAAAAACATTCTTTTTATATATACATATTATCTTGATTCCCAACAGATACCTGTTTCCAGTTACTGCTTGTGAACAGAACTGCTTTGAGAAGTACCACAGATGCTCACCTGTGCTTCACCATCTTTTGATCATGGCAGAAGTGACTAAAGAATCGTGCGTAGAACAAGTGCATGACAGCGTGCTCCTTCCCTCCAATGTACAGATCCACAGGCATCCAGAAGTCTGCCAGTGCTGAGCTGAAAGGGCTGCGAGAAAGGTAAGAGAGCACCTTAATACCCTCTTTGCCACAACAGCATAAGTCAGACATGTTGTAATGTGCATATTCCTTGAAAATAATTAGTGTCAGAAAAATGACTTTCTTTTAATAAGAGAAAAATGTATACAGTAAGTAAAAAAGAAACAGTGTTGACTGGATCATGAGCCATCCTCTGACCTCTGTGTGGTTCACAGCATACATGCACACACACACACACACACACACACACACACACACACACACACACTCCCTCACACACTCTAAACAAATGTAATAAAAATGTAATTTTTAATCCCAGCACTTGGGAGGAAGAGCAGGCTGGTCTCTGAGTTTATAAAGCAAGTTCCAGGACAGCCAGGGCTACACAGAGAAACCCTCTCTCTAAAAAGCAACAAAACAAATAATTTTTGAATAAAACAAGAACAAGAGAAAAAGATACCAGCTGCAAAGCATCTCTCTCTGTAGGACGCATATGTGAACGGTTAGCTTTACTTTTCAGTATGGTTAGACAATTGAGGTTTTAAGATTTTTACCAGTAGAGGGCAATAGTAGCATTTATAATAGAAACTAGCATGATATTAAATGTTCATTTTATAACAGAAATCAATCTTATTTTTAAGGTGCTTTGAAATAACCAGCAAGAGTCCAAATATGGCTTACTGAAGGAATAAAATGTATCTAGGGCCTGTCATAAAACATCCCAATAACTCCCTCATCTAGAAGACACTTTGTGACTAACATGGATATCAAAGGTCAGACTTCTTCCTGTTCCTGTCCCCTAATGTACATATGAGAAGGACTCCCCAGGTTGTGTATTTGTTGGCTGCTGCCTTGGGAAAGTCATTGTGGCTGGGAATAGACCTCCCTGTTCCCAAGGCAACCCTCCATCACAAGTTAACTGAGGAATTTTTGCTTTGGAGGATCTGTGCTCCTGGGCTTCAAAATTTCAGTTTCCTCCCCAATGCCACAAAGTATTTTTCTGGTAGCACGTTGTTGGCCAAGCAGCTCTGGAGTGGAAACAGAAACTGCTGGTGGCAGGTCAAGCAGTGTACTTCTTAGCATAAGCCTATTTGCAGTTACTGTGCTAGCTAGCACTCTCTCAAAATTAAAAATAAGACAAAAGCAAAACAAGGTTATCCAAATCAACCAACCAAATGAACAAACAAATTTCCAACTGTTTTTTCTATTTCTTTATGAAAAAAAAGTTTCTTAAAGAAATTCAACTACTGCTGGGCAAGGGAGCATACACCTTTAATTTCCAAACTTGGAAAGCAGAGACAGGCTGATCTTTGTGAGTTCAGCACCAGCATGGTCTACACAGCAAGTCCCAGGACAACCACGATTACACAGTGAGGCCCTGTCTCAAATTAAACAACAACAACAAAAAAATCTAAGTAAGTAAATAAATGAATTCAACTGCTGCTCTGGGCAACCATAAAGCCAGAGTTGAGGGTTGTATTTAGCTAACAAAAAAGTTTAGGATAAATGACAGTAACTATTCAATTTATGTTCTACCTAGGGACAGCACTCTGGAAGTCTCAGGACAATGCTGAGTCAGGGGCAGCATGCCAGGCAAGGAGTGCAGCTGTGCTGTTCCGAGGGGCTATGCGGGAGTCCTCCCTCACACTCCTCTATAGCTCTGGGGTTCCCCATCTCCTTGCATCTTTCCATTTACTTGGTATCCCACTAATTTCTGAAATGAGCACAAATTATGAAACCACAACTGTGCTGCTCAGAATGTGGCTTGAGCATCTGTCTCCAGGAATATGCTACTGTGCTGCTAATAGAGTGCTTTCATTGCTCGTTCTCAGCAGAACATACAACTGGGTGGAACAAGACCCTTTGAGCTTACAGCCTCCCGCCTCGGTCTCCAGTGCTGGCGCTGTAGGTGTGTGCCACCATGCCTGGATTGGAAGCCGTTCATATGTGGATAATACAGTCAGAGAGCACTCTACCATGCTCAAGAGCAACCTGCTAAGGTCCGAGTAGAGTGTTTTCCTGGTTCTGGAACGGTTTTCCTTAGCTCCCATTCTAGCTTTGCTTGGCTGCCTACTGCTCTCTTTTCTGTTTCTGTCTTGTCCAAGAAATAGGCAGAAAAGTCAAACAGCACTTGAAAGTTTATCATGAAGAACCAGTGGTCTCAACCTTAGTTCTCCTGCACCCTGGCCTGAACCTTAGCCACTTCCGTTTTGTTAAAGTCAGGTTCTCACTGTGTAGCACCCAGATGCCTGGAACTCGTTATTTAGACAGACAGACGTTAAACTCACAGATAGCCACCTGCTTCTGCCTCCTGGGCGTGGGGATTAAAGACATTATCAATCTGGTCACCTACTCACTTTAATGCTATTCCTCTTCATCCTTCCTCTTCTTTCCCTCCCCCACCTCTCTCTTTGACATGGGGTCTTGTATAGCTCAGGCTGGCCTTGATCTCTCGATTCCAGCCCTGCCTCCAGACTGCTGGGATTATACACATGTACCAACACTCTTGGCTCCCACTCTTTTTAAAAAATTCTTTTAAATTGAATATTTTCTTTATTTACATTTTAAATGTTATCCCTTTTCCTGGTTTCCCCTCTGGAATCCCCAATCCCATGCCCCTTCCCCTGTCTCTATGGCAGTGCCACCCCACTCCCTCCAGCCTCAATACCCTGGCATTCCCCTACCCTGGGGCATTGCTTGGCTCTTACTTCAATTATTTTAAAATGTTTATATTCATTTGCACTTTAGGAGATTTATTGACCATGTGTAGTAAGAGTTTAAGTGTCTTAGCTTTTCCCAACACTGTCCTGTCTCTCTGCAGTCCACGTTGGGCACCCCTACCGTCCCTACCGTCCCTGCTGTCCCTACCGTCCCTACTGTCCCTGCAGTCCATGTTGGGCACCCCTACCATCCCTACCGTCCCATGGTGTAGGGTGTTCACATCTTCTTCCTTTAGCTGTTTTTTTCAATTTATATTATAGATGGGATTTACTGGCTGAGTAATATAAATTAATAATTACTATACTCACATTAAAAGAGCCTTCTCTCTGGCACTCTAAGCTACCCCAAGCTGAGAGCCTTGCAGGAAGTATGCAGCTGACCAACAATGGCCACCACTGTGTCTATGGGCTACTCAGGCTCAGCCCCAGGTTTCCATCTACTGCCAGGAGAGAAAAGGAGGGCACCAGTCCAAAGGTGCATCTGGCACCTTGGGTTCTGAATGGACATGTGCACTGGCATTCTTCCCACAGCCTTGCTGAGGCACTGGAAGCTTTGCTATGGTCAAGGTTCCTCTGAATCCTCCCTCTTCTACTGCCTCTGGGTGCCAGTCACACACACACACACACACACACACACACACACACACACACACACACATACACGGTGGTGTGTGTTCTCTCTGCCAGCTCAGCTCCTCTCTCTGTCCTACCAGGATGTTCCCAGCACCTCCCTTGCATATTTAATTCCATCTTGGTTTTGCTTCATGGAGGATGCAAAGTGCTACTTGTTACCCAGGAGGGACATTACCTATGAGTATTGTGAGGGTCAGTGTATCTGAGGTAGTACCATGCAGAATCCACAAAGGTGTCCATGGTGTCCGTCTCTCTCTTGGCTGATCCCTTGCACCTGAGAAAAGAAATTTATCAACTTGCTTCCCCCCCAACCCCCGCCCCTCTGGGTTTCAGTGCACAGTTTCCCACCAGACGTACTTGTGAGATGTTGGGCAGTGTTAAGTTTGACCGAGGGTGCTCTTGGGGAGCAAGGAAAAGAGGAATAGTTTCCAAAAGGAATTTTCCATTCACTGAGCACATAAAAGCTGCAGTCTGTTTGCAATTTACAAAGGAAAAGAAGGGTTGTGTGTTACATCCCAGATCTGTTAAGCAGTCTATACTGGCTCTCTGAAGAAGGAATCAGCCCTCCCACCCCACCTCAGGTCAGATGACCATATTGACCAGGCCTCCCACCTGCATTTTAGTCAGGAGGCCGGGGCATGGTGGGATTGCTCATGGCAGGAGGTGCCAAGAGTCCCTAGGGAATCTGTGTTCCACTAGAGAGGGGCGCCAATCTCCATAGTGGTTCTCTAAGGTAAAGCCAGGTCTTTATTTGGATTGCATCTAACTTCTGACAACAGACAGTATTTTGGGAAGTAACTAGTAGATAAGGCACCTTCTTTTTCTTGCCCAGCTTGGGGGAACACTGAGGAGAAAAGAAGCCCACTACCCAGAACCCACCACCCAGAACCAACACTCACTACGCTCATTTCCATTAATGTCTCCTTGGGCTTGAAGACTGTTTCGGTAAATATTAAAAATGGTGTGACCGGTTCCATCCCATCACCACTCCACGCTTCCCCCAGGTACTCTCGGATCCTGGAGGCCCCTCCCACACTAGTTCCAGCACCGGAGGGCCATATAGAACTAATATTAATTCATCTCTGGTTAGTATCTCTCCCGGTTGCCTTTCTGCTAGCCTTGAACTCTGCCTACACTCCAACAAGCCTGACAAATTCAAAACTCCAGAAACCTGTAATTTAACAATGGTTTTATCTCAGATTTTTCTCAGTAAATTTTACTTTCCACAAAATGTCCACATAGCCAAATGATGTGATATAATCACATCACCAAGAGGACCAGAGGCTCTGTGCTGTCCTGCCTGGTGGCTCACAGGCTTCACTCAGGGAGTGAAGTCAACTCTGAGGCCTACAATCCACCTTCCAGACATTCTGTGGTCCTGTAAAGAAGCCATATTCCCATGCAAGGCTGCAATGCTGTACTGAATGGGAAAACTTCTTCACAAAGGGAAAGAGAAAAGAACAGCATCATAAAAAATCACGCTCCAGGCACTCTAGAAAGAGGAGAGAAGGTTGGCGTGCTTCAGCAAGGTGAGGAATAATGAACACACTGCTGTCTTTCCCATACTCCTTGGCTATCACAGGCTCTGTACTGGCCAGCCATAGCAGAGAAGAAACACCTTCCACACTTCTAGGAATCTCTGTGGAGTAGAAATGGCAGACTGTGTGGTGTGATGAGAACCTGTCTTCCCTCTGCAGGGCCCAGGACAGATTCCAGACTGTTTTCCAAAGGTTCCAATACACATTTGATATTCGTTTAGGCTAGTGAAGAAGGTAGCATTTGGCATCCAGTGAGGGGATGCTATCCAAGACACCTTAGGTGCTGGCTGGAGCGCCTTACCTTGGGCAGGAGCAGTTCACCCACTCCAAGGCCGAGGCCAATGGGGAACCTCCTCTGCCCGTTAAAGACGTGATGCTGGGCAAAGTCACGGGCAGGTCTTGTAGTGGCACAGGCACAGGCCCACAGGCTGGGCAGTGGACAATGGGGATCGGCGTGCCCCAGTAGCGCTGCCTCGAGATCAGCCAGTCCTTCAGCTTGTTGCTTGTCACATGGCCACCCACTCTCATCCCACGGGCTTTCTGAGTCAGGGCTTCAAAG
This sequence comes from Micromys minutus, assembly GCF_963924665.1. Classification (NCBI taxonomy): domain Eukaryota; kingdom Metazoa; phylum Chordata; class Mammalia; order Rodentia; family Muridae; genus Micromys; species Micromys minutus. The sequence goes on along the minus strand of NC_137956.1, from coordinate 51,917,251 downwards.
GCATCCTGCCGGCTCAGACCTGTAAACTGGAAGTGAAGAGAGACAACTGTAAGGGAGACCGTGCCCCTGCTAAGCACCCTGAACCACTGCATCAGTGTGTGATGCTCACACTGGTCTGGTTCTATGTGGGGACATCAGGATGCGTTTATCTTCATGGGGTCTTTCCTCCTCCAGCTAACATTAAAACTCACATTTTGCAATGGCACTGATAGAAAATTATGACTTTTGCTCCTAAAAGTTTGAGGGTTCTGTTTTTTTTTAGTTTACAATTACAATTTTATTTATTCTGTGTATGGTTGTTTTATTTTCATGTATTTCTCTGCACCGTGTTGGGGTGTACTGTGTGAAGATGTATCTCTGTACATTCAATTGCTAATACTGCATTGGCAAAGAGCTAACGGCCCATCATGAGTCTCGTACTTTGTGAATATTGTTCCTTCCTCACCTGCCTAAGGCAATCTAGAATTGTATCTGATTGGCTTTAATAAAGAGTTGATGGCCAATAGCTGGCCAGGAAGTGAAAGATGGATCTTCTGGGCAGGGCTGGAACTCTGGGAGAAGAATGGAGAGCCGGAGAGGTTCAACCAGCAGACACTAGGTGAACCAATGGACCAGAGCAGAGCAGACAGACCCGGCCATATGGTGGGACACAGTGCCAGCATTACTTAGGTTAGAGTAGTCGGGAGACTGCCCAGCAAAAGACCTAAGCTTTAGCTATTAATAAGCCTCTGTGTCATTATTCATATCACTGGTGGGTCTGAGGTAGTTCCACTGTAGCACCACATTTGTGCCCAGTGTTCATGGAGGTCAGAAGAGGGTGACAGATCTCCTAGATGGTTGTGAGATGCCATGGAGGTGCTGGGTATTGAACCTGAATCTCCTGGAAGAACAGTATTCTCAACTGCTGAGCCATCTCTCCATCTCTACTTCCAAATTTTAAACATATTAAAATATTTCTAGGAACTTTGAGAAACAATGTTGGCCATGGCACTGTGCCCACTGTGTGTGGTGGGTAGCTGGCCCCAGTTCTGTGGCCTTCCATTTCTGCTATTTCCTGCAGTACCTATCAGTGTCTAACGACCAGATAATCACTAAGACGTCTAGTCACCAGTGAAGAGCTGCACAACATGCACTTCTTCTTGGAGAGAAAATATCCAGAGGTGAAAAAGTCAATGTTCAATCTTAAGGCCAGCAAGGGGCCAGATCTGCCTCAGCTTGAAGAAACAAACCAGTCTCATATTTAAACATTCCCATTTCACAGACAGCAGGGCAGAACACCCCTAACCCAAAGGTGGAGTGTTCTCTTAACTGATGCTCTAGTTAGATGAAGTAGGTCATAAGGCTTGGTAACACTCAGAAAGTGGGTGCCTGGGATCAGTCCTGTTATATGCCAGGCCTGAGACACAGAGACTTGTCAGAGTTCATTGTAAAGGGTGGCTATGCTCTGGGAGAGAGGTTCTCCATCTGTACTCCTGACATCACATAGTCACAATTCAAAGCACTCCATGCTCTCTTCAAAGTCTGCCTACTCATGTACCACTGTCCTCTGCTCCAGAAGCTCACGAAGGAAAACAGCCTCGCACCACCATTCTCCACCCCCTCAGTGACATCATTTTGTAGAGTATTCAGCAATGAGCTAGGGGATAGATCAGGGCTACCTGAAGCTATCTGAAAGCAAACACAGAGGATAAATAATAGTTGGTCCAATTCAGAGGAGTAGGGTCTCTCTGGACCCAGAGAGACAGCCTAGTTTTAGCCATGGATAACCCCTTCCTCACTTCCCAGAGTTAGAGCTCCCTTGTAGACACCTAGGGTTGGCTCTGTTGTACCCCCACTAGGCCTGCACAAATGAGGGCCAAGAAAAAAAAGCTTTAATATCTTAGAATATTATTTATATTTGGAGATACAAACATGAAGGCAGAATAGTAGATAGAAGTCATTATTCTCTTGTAGATAAAAGGATTGCTAGCTAGATAGCTAGATAGATAGATAGGCACACAGATAGGCAGACAGATAAATAGATAGAGATGGACAGACAGAGACAGATAGACAGAGAGGAACACAGAAAAGGCAGAATACCCTTATAGCTAAGTGGTCCCAAACCCGAGACACCTGGATCTTCAGGTATACTAGAACCAGAGCCAGGGGGAAGATCACTAGGTGCTTTTTCAGGATTCATAATTGGACTGATGGAGAACTGACACACTTGCCCAGCAGGTCCCAGATGAGGGTTTACGTCCAAATCTCCTGGGGAGCTGAAACCCAATGTCCACCACTCATGTCTTCACTATCATCCATTATTAGGTTGCAATATCTGGGGTAAGACTCCACTGGATTGTTAGTGTATTTGTTTTGTCTCTTGAGGGGCTCATATAGCTCAGGCTGGTCTCAAACTCTTATGTAGCCCAGTATAGCCTTGAACTCCTAACCTTCCTGTCTCACTTCCCAAATGTTACGATTATACCTGTGCATAAGCACAGATTTCTTCCAAGTGCCAATATTTTAAACCATTTTCTGAGTGTTTCCACTGTGTTGTCAAGTTTAAAACTGAAGCTCCAAGCCAATGCACTAGAGCTTTAATGTGCATACAAATCACTCAGGGATCGTGTGTGACTAGGGTAGGACTCGGAGTTCACAGTCCTAACAGTGATGTCAGAGCCATTAATCTAGGGACCAGACTTTCAGCAGCAAAGTTCTCAGCCAGTGATTCTCAACAGGGGTCCCTGGACCAGCACCACCTCCACCATAACCTCCACCAGTACCGCCAGCAATGCCAGCAACAGCATCACCACCACCACCACCAATACCACCACCACCAACACCATGCAGATGTTGCTGTAACAGAACTCTTGAGAAGAGTCAGGATGTGTATCGCTACACAATGTCTTAACAAGGTCAGCATGATTCTGATACACACTCAAGCTTGAGAGTCACTGCTTTCAGTCACTTCCCATCTTCACCAGTTTCTGGTTCATGTAGCTGGTTTTTGCCACCCTTCCCTAGCCCCCCATTCACCCCCTATCACTAGATAGGAGAGAGAGAAGAATGGGGAAGGACAGAAGGGGTAGTGAGGGAGGGAGAGGGGGGAAGAGAGATCGATCTGAATCTCTAATTTCTTTCCTTTTATTTCATTTTTGAGCAAATGAACAATGACCACTCACCCCACCTATCAGAGCTCTAGCATTTATATACCCTCTGAAAGATTTCCAGAATTCAAATTCTCACACAATCGCAGAAACTATCTGCAGCTGCAAAACTACGCCTCTGCTGCAGCATGAGGCAAATCACAGTCAGCTGCTTCTGACAGTCCAAAGCAGCCCTGCCTCCCTATACCTGGGAGTGAAATGAAAGCATGTTCTTATGTCTCTGTATTTTTTTAAAGAAACAAAATTTCCAAAATTGTTACCACAGGTTCAGTTCAGGACAGCTGGAGTTCATGTCCTGCCAAATGGACCGAATCCAGCAAGAGATAACCCTGATTAAACACTGAGTGTTTACAGAGGGGTCTGTAATCTTTAGCTAAACTAAACAGTCTGTAAACTCAAGTTAAAGTTTAGATGTAAACAGCAAATAATCTGGATCGAGCCATCATCTTCCCCAGGAAGAGTCAGCTACAAGAGTCACTGCTCTAAGAAGCTAAAGAATTTTTGGAAAGATCATTAATCAAGCAAGATTCTCAAAAGCTGTTCTAGGGTTGGCTAAGGAACTTCTAGGAGTTCGTGTTTCATCAGACCAATCTCAGGGTCTTGACTCACAAGTGAGTGAATCTCAGGCACGAGCCAGGGGCACCAACCTCAGCAGATCCACTCAGTCTCTCTGTACCATCTGGTGAAATTTCAATGACCTCAGAGTAGGGCAGGCCCAGGGCTTGGGCTAGTCTGGTGTCCTCTGAGCTGGTGCTGGGGATTCCTGTACAGAGGGGAAAATACAAAATATTAACTCCTCCTACGTGCTCAAAACGAAACCACTGACATGTGGTGTTGCCTTCTTAGCAGGCTCCTTTTACCTCGGAGGACAGAAAGCCCACACCCAATTCACTAGATGGGACTCAGCATTGGAGAACCTGACATCCTAACACAACTGTTCATGTCATTGGAATTGTTTTCTTTAGGCCTTTTTTATCTGGTTTTCCTTCTTAAAAACAGTTGCAACCCAAAAATTTACCATCTATACTACAGAAACTATATATTACATATACAAGGATTGTCTCTTGAATCCCCCCAGTGGCTTCCTGGTGGGAAGCAGTGCTGGCTCCAATGCATTTTACTTCCCTGGAAAGAACCCCCCCCAAGTCTAGACATTGAAAGCTGGTGTTGAGTCTATGCTGTGCCCTGAGGACACCAGAACATTCTGAACAGGCATTTATTCCTCAACCTACACACATCCTCCAGGAAATGAGGTGGGGCACAAGAAAATCACCCAGATTGAGTAGGACCTGCTGTTCTGACTTCAGCTGAGCACAAAAGCAGGCTTTGGTGGTTGGTTCTATAAAACAGGGTTCTGAGTGTGGTGGAACGTGGTGGCAGAGGGACAAACAGCATATCTCCTGGTGTTGGTGAGATGCTGCTTGTATTCTAATGCTAAATACTGGTCTCTCAAGTTTCCCCACAAGCAGATCCTCATATACACCAAGTGATGCTATGTGAACGTTGATCCCCAATTTAACTGATCAGAGTAACAAGCTAGAGCCTGTGATTGGGCAGTGGAGGGAAAAAGGTGGAACTGGAGGATCAAGTGAGGGGTTGCAGGTAGAGGGAGAGGAAGAAGACAGAGGCAGAGAAGTGGAGGAGGCCACCACGAGAGGTGAGCATGTGGCCAGGAGAAACAGCACGTAACAAGGGATAGATAGCTGGAGAGTACGTTAGGACGCTCCACACCTGCCCAATCTAGGCTTATGGCTAGGACTATAAATTCATCCTGCAATTCCCAAACTGGTAGAATGTCTCCTGGTGCTGACACCTCTCTCATGGAAAATGTTGACATATATGTGGAAGGTCACACAAAAGGCTAAGCCAGCTCTTCTGAAAACGGTTCCAGAGGGGTGGCTTGGGGTGCAGAGGACTGAAAGTCCTACAGCAGTGCAAGCTGCGTGTTTTGTTGGGGTGCACATGTGAAGGTTGGGTTGGTATTTATTCACCTGTCAATTCTGTACCAGCAGAGAGCTAAGTACTGGCCAGATGTTGGTGTTGTTATTCTTGTGAGAGAGGCAGTAGGGGCACAGGAAGATTTGCCAGCAGGACATGGAGGAGACTAAACAGAGAGAGAGAGAGAGAGGGAGGGAGGGAGGGAGGGAGAGAGAGAGAGAGAGAGAGAGACAGAGACAGAGAGAGGTGGTGAGGAGTGAGAGAGGGAGTGAGAGAGAGAGAGAGAGAGAGAGAGAGAGAGAGAGAGAGACAGAGACAGGTGGTGAGGAGTGAGAGAGAGAGAGAAAGAGAGAGAGAGAGAGAGGAGAGAGAGAGAGAGAGAGAGGTGGTGAGGAGTGAGAGAGGGAGTGAGAGAGAGAGAGAGAGAGAGAGAGAGAGAGAGAGAGAGAGAGAGAGAGGAGAGAGAGGAGAGAGAGAGAGAGAGAGAGAATGGCAAGACAGGGACATGGACTAGAAGACTTGGGTTAATTAGGTGACATGAGCTAGCTAGGAGGTGGCCCAAGCTAACGCCTAAGCTACAATAAAATATAATAAGTCTCTGTTATTATTCATTTGCTGGTGGGTTCTTAAAGTCTCGCAATGGTGTTTCCACCTGCACTGTGACAGAAAGCACAGAGCCAGGCGAATGAATGTCAGCAGACTGGACTGGGAGGTATGGGTGCTGAGCAATGGTAAACAGTACCAACCGAGGTTACAGTCATAGCGAGGAGTCAAGGGTCATTTGCTAGGTTCTGATGTCCGGCTTAGGGTGACTCAGTTACACTCCAGAGCAGACTCTGCTCAAGTCAGGCAAACATGGATCTGGCAGGCCTTGCCCCTCGCCCCATTCCCTTGGCCTTGATAAAACTATTAGATTATATTCCTAAAGCTGGCCACCAAGGGCTAAACCCTTATTTGGCCACTTCCTCCTCCTGAGGCTGATTATCAAGGTCCAGCTATCAAAGTATTGAAGTCTGGCAACCAAATGCCCCCTTTGGATCACCTAATTGGCACACGCAATTAAAATTAAATACCTCATCCTAACATGGTGTTTCTCCTTTTACCTTTATCAACTGCAGTTTCCCATGGACCACATGTGTCTGTCTGCTCTCTATCCAGAGGCAGTCTTTTGTCCTTCTCTGGGACACCCCTCCCCCTTGTTCCTTCCTCTTCTCCTTTCTCCTCTGCCTCCTGTCTTTGTCTCTTATTCCACCTCCCTTTATACCTCAGGGACAAACAAATTTCTTCTGTGCTAAGAACTTGGTCTTGGGGTGTCCTAAGCCAATACCAGTCACTTTCAGTGGCTACCCCATTTATCTGGCCACATTAGGACAAAAAAAAAATGTGACATATTCTAACTGTGCAGGTAGGAGAGTAAAAATTCTGCTTTATTTCTTACTTGTTTCTGCTTCTATCCTTAGAAGAAACAGTACTTAGAAAATACTAATTACACAACAGAGGGAAATCAAGACAACAGAAAAAAAAGATTCCCATGCTTACCTGAAAACATCTAAGTCCTTCAGAACCTTAATACTAAATGACCTAGTCAGTCATTTAGCCCAAAATGCCAAACACCCCTTGTCTGCCCCAAAATGTTATATCACGGTTTTTCTCACTGCTTACTCTGAGCGGCTGTTAAAATGTTGTACTAATTATAAAATGCGTGGTTGTGATGGTCAGGCGTGGACCCGAGTGCTCAGTGCCAGCTTTCTGCTTTGACATCTCTTCCAAACACCTCATCAGAACTGACCCAAGGTCGTTTTAATAGGGACTGTCACTGCAGCGGCACAGAAAGGGCAGAGCGTGCAGGCTGCTGCTCTGCAGTGGGACTGGGCTCTCGCACAGGAACGCAGGAGAGAGGTGCGTAGGGGTGTCCCGGAGGCAAGTTTTGGACAGGGCTGTATTAGGTACTTATTCTTTGATCCCTTTCTGCCCCAGGACAAGAGAGGAGTGTTTCTAATAAATAAGGTTGCCAATGACAAGATGTCTCTCCAATGCCTCTGCCCACCAGGGTCATATGTGCTTGGAATTCCCATCTCTGCCCTTGCTGGTAGTTGGATGGATTTTATTTTGTTTGGTTTGGTTTTGTTGAGATAGGATCTTACTATACAGCCTGGGCTGACTTCAAACTCAAGATCCCCCTCCTCAGCCTAAGTCACTACACATGGCTTGGATTTTGAAATTAGATTTTTAGTTAATGTTGTATTATCCCCATATCATGTGTCTAAGTATTAAAAACTAACTCATAATGCATGAGCCTAAGCTTTTTAAATTCTCAATATCAACCAGGATGACATGAAATACCTATTATGCTTTCCTTTAAAAAAAATGTAAAACTTATTTATTTATTAATGTGTGGATGTGTGCAGGCACATGTGGAGGTTTGGAAGATCACTTTCAGAATTAGGTTCCGGGAACACCACTCAGGTTGGTAGGCTTGAATGGTAAGCACTCTTACATACTGAGCAAGCATTCTTGTCATCTCCTACCCCACACTCCCAACCCCCATATGCTTTTAAATTTTGGTTGTTGTTATTGTTTGCATGATTGCTTTTTTTTTTAAGATGTGATTTTTGCCATGTTTTGTAGGCTTTAGACTTGTGATTTGGGATTGGAGAGGCAGCTCAGTAGCTAAAAGAATTGTTCTTATAGATGAACTGGGCTCAGCTCCTAATACCCACATGGAGGCTTAAAACCATTTGTAGCTCCAGTTCCAGAGATCTGATTCCTTCTGACCTCTACAGGCACAAGGCACATACATAGTACTCGAGCAAAACACTCAGAGACACACACACAAAAAAAAGTTAAACTTGTGATTTCCCTACCCAGGCTTCTGAATGCTAGGAATTCAGGTGTGTAGTATTCTGCTCCTAAATATGTAGTTCTTAACTGAATGATACATGGAAGGTGGGGGCTGGATGCAGCTCATGGTAGAGCATTTTGCCAATTATGTATGAAACACTAAATATGATTTTCAGCTCCCAAGAGAAGATAAAAAGGGGGCACACATTTTCACTAACAAGTAAAACCCATCACAGAATCAATAGTAAACTCCTCCAAGTGACAGCAAGAGCTGTGAGCCCTTTGTCCTTAACCCTGCATAATTTATTAGCAAGTATGGCACCTAAACAGCCACATACCTATTTTTGAATCTAGAGAGCCTTCCAAGTCAGGATTAGCCATGATAACGATAGGGACCTCCTGCAGGGTGAGCATGTTCACGGCAGTCACTGGGGTGAGGCAATCTGAAACCAAAAGCAAATCCTTAAATTAGACACATCGAAGAGCAGACAAACGAGAAAAAAACGTAACATCTTCCATTCTGTGTGCTAATTGCTAAAGAACTGGCTCTTTGAAGGGCATTAGCAGGTATTTTGCACCAGTGGAACTTAGACGATTAAACAAGCACAGGAGAGAAGTTTTGTCTACGTGCACATACAAGCAAAGAAGTGGGAAGGGTGTTCTGAGTTCCAGATGAAAAAGCATCTCATTACAACCTTTTTCTCTTCAAAAATATCTCCAGCAGTGAAAATAAAACGTGCAAAACCTTCCCATGGTGAAAAGAGGAGACGTGAACTTATAAAGCAAGTGGATGATGATGTGGCTAGCAAGCAGAAAACAGTGGAGCAGGAAGAGAGATTTCCAGACAGCCAAAGGCAGAACAGTTCCTTCTCACATGCACTTGTCTTAGAAGATACTGGAGTATGTGTGTTCTTGAAAGATGAAAGTCTAATGGAAAAAAGCTACAGGAAACAGGAACCTAACAAAGAAAAGCCACAAGAACATTCAAGAAAGAAGTTAGGGGGAATGTGAGACATGCAACTAAGGTCCACACCAATTCAGATATGAACCAAACCAAACAGCATCAGGAGTATCTTTAGGAAAAAGAGGGAACTGGTAAGACTGTTTGGAAGGCTGGAATTTGGAGAAAACTGTATCAAGAGTTTTATAAAGCTGTAGAGAATGTGGGAAGGTTCTGATAGAAATTTAAAAAACACAAAGCAAATGAAAGAGAGACACACAGAAAGAGACTAAATTTCAGGGGAAAAAAGTTACATAAGAACGAGAAAGGGAGGCGAGGCCTGGTGGTGCGTGTCCATAACCCCAGCACTCTGGAGGCTGGGGCAGTATTGTGAATTTGAGGGTAACCTGAACCATACAGCGAGTTCTAGACAAACCTGGGCTACATAGCAAGAGCCTGTTCTAAAAATAAGCAAAGTAAACAAGTAGAACAATGTAATCATAGTATATGTGGCCCAGTTATGAATATTTATGAGGCAGATTGTAGAGAGAATCTCTTATAAGCACCACCTGTCAATAAAAAAGCTTATGGCCAATGAGCTTAGATAGGAAACAGGAGGTGGGACATCCAGCAGGCAAAGAGGGAATTGGGGAAATAGTGAGAGACATGGGAGGGAGATTCAAACTGGAATTCTGAGGAGACAGCAATAAGCCAGCATGTAGCTGAACCCAGGTTAGAATAAAGGGGACAATAAGTGTACGTCAGAGAACAAGCTGAAGCTTATGATCAAGGCATTTATTAATAAATAATTAGTCTCAAAAGAGTTGTCATTCTGGGCACAGGGGCTGGAAGGGAAAGTAACTTTTTTTTTTAGCAAATGATTTGCAATTCACCCAATCATTGAATTCTCATGAATAAAGTTTACTACAAGAACAGTAGAGGGAAAGAGTCATCCATGTAGACATCTTCAGAGAATATATGGACTAGAAGCACAAATATCCAGGTCCAGAGGGAAGGGGCACAAGAACAGTTCCCGACAAATGCTTTCGTTTACCTGTGTTTATAACATCGCCATTAATAAGAGCCACGACTGGCTGGCCTTTCCAATTGCGATTGTTTCAAGCTTTCATATAGTTATCTAAACAGAGTCTACAAGCCCTCAAATAAAAATGAGCCCAAGAATAAGACTTTGCATTTCAAAGAGGTGAAGGCAGGATCCAGGAAGAAGGCAGGGCAGAGGAGCATTCAGTGTGGGCTCTGGATGTTGAGGTACAGCCAGAACTCACATCCAGTTGTTAAACCCCTGTTGCTGGAGGCTGTTGACCTCCATATCTCCAAACAAGGATCCATATTTCTAACTCCATACTGTGTTTTCTCAAACAAGAAATAAGTTTTTTGCAAATTCTGCGATTTATTAGGTGTTGCATTAGGAAAAGGGAGGTGAGGGCAGAATAAGAGCAAAAGCTAATGTGGAGACTCAGTGCAGACACAGATCTGTCAGAGACCACTACTGACCACTAACTACATCCACCTCTTCCAGTGACTCAGCAACAATGTTTAGTTGGGTACACAATAACAACAGCATTGTCCAGCCTCCTTTGCAGCTAGGTATAGCCATGAGCTATATGCAGAAGTAACTTCTAAGTCAGGCCCTGTCTAAAAATAGAAAAAGGTAAATAAGCCTTTCTCCCTAAGAACCGCTTTTTTTAATGGACACAGGCAACATGTAGGACAGATTGGAAAACTCTAGGGGTACAGATACAGAATACAGATATCTAGGATACAGAAAGAAAACTGGCTCTGACCACCTCACATGGTAGATTTGTAACCCACTCAGCTTTATAAAGGCAAAAAAGAGACACCTGTTTATCTAGACTGTCATGCCAGCAAAAAACACACCTGAAAAATTACAAGCAGCTGTATGAAGAGGTCACTGTTAGACTGTTAGGTGCAGTTACACTGCTAGGAAGTACTCTTTAACTTTCATAAAATATAGATGTTAATCTCACTCCCCCCCCACACCCCCCGTGTGTGTGTGTAGCTGGAGATGAAATCCAGAGCTCACACTTACTAGGTAAGTACTCTACCACTAAGCTGCAATGAGTTTTACCACTTAGATTTTCTTTTTAGATTATTTTTAGGGAGAAATGGCTCAGTAGTTAAGAACATTTGCTGTTCTTCTACAGGATCTGAGCTCACTTCCAGCATCCCATAATACAGCTTACAGTTGCCTGTAACTAGAGCGCTAGGGGATCTAATACCCACTTATTGCCTCTGAGGGCACGCTACACACACAGTATACACACAACACTTAAAAACCAATTATGAGAAAGAGGTAAAAATTACTCTTAAATGTCTTATCGTTTTACACTTGGCTAATTAAAGAAAACTCTAAGAAGGGTCACACCTGCTGGTGAGGTTGCTGTAAGACTTGCTTACCACTGGTTCTGCCACCATAAAAGAATAAAGCCCTTTCAGAAGCCAATTAAAAGCAACATGGGCTAGAGCTGAAAAAAACCGTCATACCTTTGAAAAAAGTCTACCCTTGGACATGTCCCTCAGGAAAAATTTATAAAGCAAAAGCCATATAAACGTGTTTACAATAGCTGTCTTCTTTAAACATACAGACACTGGGACATAGACACACACAGAGACACTCATTCACACACACAGAGACACACAAACATACATAGTCTACACAGACACACAAACAAACACAGAAATGGTCATAGACACACAGACACACCGACCTTTTTTCTCCTGATGCTTGGGGTCAAACCCAGTGCCCTGTAGATGCTGGGCACTACCTATCTACTACTCTGTGCTACAGTCTAGTCCTACCTTAGCATCTCCACGGTAGCCTCACACATACTAGCAGCACATCTGTAACATCTGCACTGGGAAGCAGAAGAAGGATGGCAAGTCTGAAGCAGGTCTGGGGGTTACACAGCAAGAGTTTGTCTCCAAAAGAGGAGGGAGGAGCTGGAGAGATGTTTTAGCAGTAATGAGCACTTGCTGCTCTTCCAGAGAAAGAGCTTAGTTCCCAGAACCCACATGACACAGCCAACTACAGTCCCAGAGGATCCAGCGCCTTCTCCTGGCCTGCACAGCACTGCACACATGTGGTACGTAAATATGCATTCAGGCAAAATACTCACACAGCACACAGACGATAAAAATAAGTAAAATTTGGAGAAAAAAAAAAAAGGAAGTGGAGGAGAAGAGATGTAAGGTAACTGTTTACCCTAATAGGTAAGATCTAATATATACTATGTTAATATAGGTTTAAAATAATTAAGAGACAGACAGCTCTGGAACTTGGAAGACATCACTTTCATGATGCTCTGTGTGATTTTCAGCCCTTTCTAGCCATAGCTAATAAAATAACACTGATGCCTGAAGTGAAAACTTAAGGCACAGTTCTTTAGAAAGTCGTTTGGATGGTGTTTTGCTGAGGCAAACACATGAAGGAATGTTTAGTTGAAGCAGACGCAGGTCAAAGGATGTTCTGCTAAAGCAAGCATGTGAAAGGACATGTGATGAAGAATTCTTTGTTAACAATATGTATGTATTGGTCCTCCTTATTTGTCAAGAGTATTGAGCTGTATTTGTCAAGACTCTACAAAGAAAAATGCACCAAAAGACTTCTGGTGGTGTGCTACCATTTCTTGTCGCTTTGTGGACTCAGGCTGATTGGCAGAGTGATGTCAGCTAAGACAGACACATGTGCCGGGACAAGACCCGCAGAGGACACATGATGTTTGGAGGGAGTATGAGACTTGAGGGACAGAGGCTGAGCTAGGATTGCTTATAGAGCTAGCCGCACAGTTCTTGTGGGTCTCCTGTCTTCTTTGCTTCACTGAGAAAGGCAGAGCTGAGAACTTTTCATGACCTCCCTCTGGGTTTTACCTGCTGATCTGAGCCGAGGCTGAGGCCTGGCTGTCTCTGCTACATAATACCACCACAGCTGATTCGCCTTTACCATCCTGATTCTAATAAACTGGACTTCTGGTCTATCTGTGAAATGTTTTCAACCGTGCTTCTAACCTGTGAACTGAACTGCGGATTTCCAGACAACACAGATGGGAGTTACTTCAAAGAACCTTTCTAAACAGGTTCACTTCCCCCATATCCTTTCTTTTCCAGTACCTCTGGTGGGTGATGGACTACTAGGGAGGTTAACACATTTAAGAACTGTCATTGAAAATAAGGTTTAAAAAAAAAAAGTTACACAAGCCAGAGGTATCAGTGGAGAAAAGGGAGTGACATCAGTGATCATGGAAGTCAAGTTCCAGAACTGAGTTAAGCAAGCATGAAGTTTGCTGAGCAAAAATCATATACATTTAGCCAGTACTCAGCAACCACATCAGCCAAGCCAGAGGTCAGGGAGGTATCCTCTGACCCACCTTCCAGATGCTGAGATGGCCCCTCTTCTTCACCGACTCACATTGCTCTGTGGCCTTTATCATTTCCTCCTGTGACTACTGAGGTAAGCTGACCCCCTGTGAGTACTTAACCACTCACGCTTTACCTTGTCTACTTGGTCACTTTCTTATAACTCCTCAGGGTATCTTCTCTTCCCCCCAAAAAAAAACACCTAAAATTATGGAACCCAAGGACCAGCCACCTGCTCAGTTAAGAAAACTAAATATAGTACTGTGTCTTTCCACAATGATAAGATTCCTTTATTTGGTTATTTTATGCTGTCAGGGATTGAACCTGGGATCAAACCTGTGCACAGGCTAAGCAACTGAGATTCATTCCTGGCCACGGGACCAGATTCTTGGTTTCAGAAACCAACTTAGTGAAAGTCGGAATTCGAATGGTAAAATTTAAACTGAGAGTGAAAGACTAAGTGCCCTGTGCTACCATGACCCTATGGCCCTAGAATCCTGACAATGAAGGGGAGAGTAAGCCAGCTGGCAAAGATAAGCAATGACAACAGCTGAGGCTGAAGTAAAACCTGCAGGCTGCAGGAGAAAGAGGCTTTAGCAGGCATGGGCCCACAGCAAGGAGGGGTTCACAGTAAGCATGAAAAAACTGCACTGCACTCAACACACCACACTAGTCTGTATGTGATCATGCAATGTGGCAAGACAAAATCAGAGTCTTGATATACAAACTTAACTGATCTATAGACTGAACTGTTCCAGACTGAATGAAGCGATGTTTCTATTCTGAAGATTAGAACTGGAAAAGCTCAATGCCAAGCATTTGGAACAGCTTCAGGATTATTGAGAGAACTGTGTGTGTGTGGGGGGGGGGGCGGGGGGGGACTAAGGAGCTCTTTCAAATGGAATGTTAGAAGTGTTTTTTATTTGTCAAAATGAAATGACCAAGCCAGTCTGGTACACTAGCACCAGAGTGGTCTCAAACATGTAGCTGGTCATATGTACTTAGATACTGTGGTGGTTTAACAAAAGATGATTCTCATAGGCTATTAGATTTAAATGTTTGGTCCCCAGTTGTAGAACTGTTTGGGAAGAATTAGGAGGGGTGGCCTTGTTGGAGAATATATATATATATATATATATATATATATATATATATATATATATATATATATATATATATATATCATTGGGGGTGGGCTTTACTCTCTCTCTCTCTCTCTGTGTGTGTGTCTCTGTCTGTCTGTCTCTGCCTCTACCTCTGCCCACCCCACCCCCTCTGCCTTGTATCTGTAGATCAGGATTTAAGCTCTTAGCTACTGTTCTAGCATCATGTTCCCTTCCATGGTAGTCATGAACTCATCGTCTGAAACTGAAAGCCCAATAAATAAACTCTTCTATAAATCGTCTTGGTCACAGTGTTTTAGCACAGCAATAGAAAAGTAACTAAGATAGATACTCCTCAGCTTATCATGTGAAGGTACTTTGAATTTATGGTGTCCTTTACCTCAGGGACTGTAATCTTTTATAACTTACTAGTTCATTAATCATTAAAAGTACTTCAGTCTGTGGTCCCAAATGAATTATAAGGTGGGGAAATGTGTGAGTTGGTTACTTATAGTATTTAGTTTTTCAATATCTACTTTTCAATCATCATAGCCTCAAGGAATCTTAAATTACTCAAAAGTGTAAAAACTGAGTTTTCCCTTTAAAAAGTTGAAATTAATTCTTTCTTTTCTTCTTGTTCTTGTCTCCTCCTCCTCCTTCAACAGTCAAAAACAAACAAACAAAAAACCCCACCCAAGCATTAACTTTCATTGTCAATTCATCTGGATTTTAGAACCTCTGGGTATGTCTATAAGGGTGCTTCTAGAAGGACTTAACAGAGAGGGTAAGACCCACCCTGAATAGTGTGGCCCCACAGCATGAACTTGGGTCCTGTGCTTTGGGAAAAGGAGAAGATGGGCTGAACAGTATCTTTCTCTGTGCTTCCTAACTGTCTAAGTCAGTGTTCTAATGCTGTGAAGAGACACTATGACCATGGCAACTTATAAAAGAAAGCCTCTAATTGGGACTTGATTACAGTTTCTGAGGTTTAGTTCATTAGCATCTTAACAGGAAGCATGGCAGTAGGCCCATGATGGCAGGCAGGAGTGGTTCTGGAGTAGCTGAGAACTACATCCTTATTTGTAGGCAGAGAGATAGATAATGGGTCTAACATGGGTGTTTGAAACTTCAAAGCCCACCCAAGTGACACACTTCCTCCAACCAAGTCACACCTCCTAATCCTTTCAAATAGTGCCACTTAATCCCACCTCAGGGGGATCTGAGTTCCAGGCCAACCTGGTCTACAGAGGAAGTTCCAGGACCACAGTGAAACCATGTCTGGAAAAGTCAAAGTGTCACTCTCTGATGATCAAGCATTCATGAGACATGGGCACAGAGATCTCAAAGGGACACAAGGAATTTTAACTTGCATCTTTTCTCTACTTCAATATATAACAAAAAAGGTGAAGGCAAACAACAAGATCTTAGGTCTTCTGCCCTAAGTCCAGCGGCACTTACAGTCAGGACTGTAAAAAGCTTGCGTCTGAGCCAGGAGGCTGGCCCAGCAGGCTCCGAGGAAGGGCAGGTGACCGTTGCCTTCAGTTCTCTCAGGAAACAATCACTGTCTGGAGCAGAAGTAAATTGTCATGATCCTGCCTCTCCAGTCTACATCATCCACAGCAGTCTGCAACCTCAATAATTCAGAGGTGAGACGCAGGTTGAAGTTCACAGTGTGAGGAGAAGCATAGATGTCTGAGCCTTCTCCAGGGACCTACTTCTAGTCAATAAGGTCTTTCTTTCAACCTCCAGGCTCTATACCTCAAAATCCCTCCCTGGAGGGCTGCAACTCCATGTTTAATCAAAAGTGTGTGGTCCTCCCTTTTGCACAGAAAAGGCCAGGAGTCTCAGTGACAGCAATCACTCACTGCCAGAGTTCTTTTTATAGCCTCGTGTTTTGAAATATAGCACATTAATTTATTTTTTAGGGGTGTGTGTGTATGCCAAGGGGCTGTGGGGTTCTTGGGGTCTGCTCTCTCTTTCCACCATGTGGGTTATCAGGGTTGGCAAAGATAAGCACTTTCCCCACTGGGCCATCTCACTGTCCCTTTCTAGTATTTTTATTTGCTAGAGGAATTAAAAATTCAAGAGAAGATTCTCTCTCTATCGAAAGAGAACTTTAAATTGATACTAAACCAAAACTAAAGAACCAAGCTTCTGGGCAGTCTCTGGAAGGGGCTCAGAGAAACCTGGGACAATCCATCTAAAATGTTCCCAGAGCTGTTTGACCTTCAGATTTTGAGATTAAAAAAAAAAAAGTAAAAAGTATGGCTAAGGTGAAGAACAGACAGTAAAAAGTGCAAAGGTGGGAAGTGTGTGGGTAACTCCAGAGCCCCTGCTTCACACTGTAGCTCACCTCTGCCAGGTACTAGTGCCTTCTGCAAGGTTTTCTTCAGAGAGCTGCAGCCATGTAGAAGCCCATGGCTAGGAGAGATGGCCACGTGAGAGATGCCGTAGATGGCCTCAGGAGTGGCTGTGTATGCTGTCAGTTTCTCTCCTGTGTCTTGTCCATCAACCTGGCAGGAGAAACCATGTTTTATTTTCAGTCTTCTTCCTGAGCTCCATGCCACCCACTCCCTCATTTCCAAACAGCCATGGCAGCTTCTAACCACAGGACCAGGAATGTGTGCAAGAGGTGAGGCCAGGCAGAGCAGAACAGGGAGCCTTTGGTCAGTCTCCACTCCCGCACTCAACACCAGGCATCCTGAGATGAAGAGAGAAAGCATGATCGGAAAGACACCTTCCCGGTTCTCTTTCTGCTGGGCACTGCTGCAGTCTGCTGAAGAGCTGCTGTGCATTCAAAGAGCCCCAAAACACAAACGAGGTCTGTGGGCACGAATGCTGTACCAGTGTCTTGTTACCTTTAATGTGAAGTCCAGGTGGCAGCCTACACAGTCTCCAATCCAGTGGGCTTGCATGCCTTTTATTCCGTACCACTCTGGGAGGTCTGCCAAAGCATCCTGCATGGCCTGGGGGTGGGGGGAAGAGCAGAAAAGCAGCAAAGGTCATGTGAGAACAAATGGTGTGAGGCTTGAGGTAGGAAAGGTGAGGAAACAAAAGGAAGTTCTGGATGGCAGACTCTCTCAGGCTTCCTTATTCTGCTGCCTCAGCTGAGGTAGCAAAACACGACAGAGACACTTGATTCACACACCACCCAAGCAAGATAAACCTGACCTACCTCTGTTCAAGATTTCATGGAAGAAAGAAAGCTAATAGACAAAGACCTCATCTGTATCTTTGCTGAATGTGTTTATAGCTTCTCTTCCCAAGTCTGGGGGTCAAAGAAGTTCCAGATCTACCACCCTCCCCTTCTGTCCCTGCCATGGAACACTGCAGGTGACTGCCTCCAATTCCCACAGAATTTTGTATCACTGTCCCCAGAATCCCTGGGCCATTCCTCTCCCTCTTTCCAGCCCCTTTCTTCCAAAGGTCTTATTCAGCCCAGGCTAACCTTGAAATTCCAATCCTCCTGCTCCCTACAGGGCTGACATTATATGCTTGGCATTCTACCAGCCAGTGGCTTTGATTTGGTTTTTTTTTTTTCTTCCCAGATTGCAAGTCATGGATGGAAAAGCTTCTGGTGGAGGTACTTAACTTACATTCAGATGGAGATGAGGCCCAAACATTCAAATGGGAAGAAATGTGAATGTTTTCATGTGCCAATTCTAGATAGATGCTGGCCTAAAATCTAAGCAAATCTATGGATATTTTTACAAAGTAAAATAACTTTTTAAATTGACCAAACGAAACCAGTATCTTGAAGCCCCAAACAAGTTATTTTCAGTCCCTTGTGTGACACTTGCTCGGCTTTTGCTAGCCACAGATATCCATACTCTTTGTGGGGGCTGCAATTACCAAGCCAGTAAGCGGTTCTGGTCTAATCTACCCATCCCAGACAACCACAGCTCACAGAATACAAAATTTGGGTAAACACTAGGTTTTCAGACTTTGCTTTTTTTAAGTGGTATGAAATCCTGAGGAATCGGGTTTGGTGAAACATGTTGAAGGCCAAGGCAAGATGAACTAGAGTTCCAGAGACCGTGTGCACAGACACACAAAATGAAAGTGTCTACAAACAAACTAACTAACTAACAAAACCCCATAGCGCTCACTTCCCAAGGAATAGAGATGGTTTATTCTGGAGTAGAACCAGAAACAGAGATGCAGGTTACACCATATTCCATGTTCCAATGTGGTAGGTAACATGTGATGAAGTTTTTATAGCAACTGAACAAAGAAAGTCATAAATCAAGACACCTTTTTAAAGGCACTGGTACTAAGAGCAGTTAGGCAGCCACAGCACAGTGAGGAAAGTTCTGCTTTAGGCCTCACATTCCATTTGACAGAGCTTCAGCCCTTTTCTTATTTGAAACTGGAGGTCTGTTTATATATTCCAAAGAAAACTAACTTTATTTATTTATGTATTTATTTATGTATTAATATAAGTACACTGTAGCTGTCTTCAGACACACCAGAAGAGGGCATCAGATTCCATTACAGATGGTTGTGAGCCACCATGTAGTTGCTGGGACTTGAACTCAGGACCTCTGGAAGAGCAGTCAGTGTTCTTAACCACTGAGCCATCTCTCCAGTCCCCTATTTATACTCTGTCAAGGATTTCCCTAATGGACACAAAGGTGCCCAGTCAAGTACAGACGGGCAACAAATGGCTAGTAAAAGGGCTTGAGTTACCCCAAGAAAACCTGGGTCTGGATTTGTAATATCTTAACCTCTCTATTCAGTGAACCAGCAGCTTTCATTCACAAAAATAAATCTGAGGAAGCCCATATATAAGAGTTGGAGGAAGGAAACTATTTACTAACTATCCCTATTTTAAAAGGGCATTAGCTAAAACTGATCATGGGAATGAGGCATTCAACGCAGCAGACCCCTTGCCTTGTACCTGGAAAAGCCCATTCATCCTCCTCCCCTCATGGTGACAGCACAGCTGCCCATGAGAGAGACATCACCCACAATGCTCTGCAGGTCTGGCTTGAGTTCATGCTCACACTTCACAGTCAACAACTCTGAAGGGCAGGTTGAGGGGAAGCAATAGAACACACTGCACAGCAGCCTTTAGTGAAATGCTCTCGGTTCCAGAGTGAGTTCTGATTCCGAGTTCAGGGTCTCTCTGTTCCAGAGTGAGTTCTGATTCCGAGTTCAGGGTCTCTCTGTTCCAGAGTGAGTTCTGATTCCAAGTTCAGGGTCTCTCTGTTCCAGAGTGAGTTCCGATTCCGAGTTCAGGGTCTCTGTTCCAGAGTGAGTTCTGATTCCGAGGTCAGGGCCTTTCGACCCTGGAATACAAGTGCATGAAAGGGCTCCTAGACACTCTGGGGCAAACAGCAAGCTCTGAAGGTTTCAAGCCAAGCCAGGTCCTAGTGCTCACTCCTCTGCTGGGGCTGCGGAGCTGGAAACCACGTCCATTCTGCAATCTCCTTTAATGCTGTGGGTGACCATGACACAGAACATGAATGGAACTGTGCTGTGGGCTGTCTGAGAAAGCTCTTGCTTTCTACATTAAAGAGAACGTGTTTGCACTGCTGCTGCTGCATCTGTCCTGATCGGAGACGTGGTATCTGGAGTGGCAGTAGCCATTTAGCAGCCCTTTGCAAGCAGGAAGAAAAGGCCAAGAGAAACCTTGGGAAGCCAAGTCAGACCCGGTCTGTTCCCAGCAACTGCTTCTCATTATGTGGGAAAAGTAACTTCCTACTTGCTTAAACCACCACAACTTGGGTTTTCAGTTGCTTGCAGCTGAAAGCATTCTTAGTTGATCCAATGTCTCATCCTTGTATTCACAGCAGGACTTTACTGGTTCTTGGCTAGTTTACTTGTTTACTAGTTTACTAGTTCCTATCATACCAGGTGTTCGGGATACACCATCTCAGTCATCTTTGAGATTTTGGAGCAAAATTTCCAAGCTCCTATTATTATTTTTCCCTCTCTGAAGTGTCTG
The DNA here is from genome assembly GCF_963924665.1 of Micromys minutus. Taxonomy (NCBI): domain Eukaryota; kingdom Metazoa; phylum Chordata; class Mammalia; order Rodentia; family Muridae; genus Micromys; species Micromys minutus. Next base: position 51,896,938 of record NC_137956.1, on the reverse strand, counting down.
ATGGCCACCTGGAACTCAAAAGGACTACCCCTAGCCATGAGGGCTAGCTCTACCCAAGAGAGTAGTCGAACCCTGAGCTTCCCAGCCAAGTCAGGTCTTCCGGGATGTTATCCCTCTGCAGCCTCCCAATTCTGGGAACAGGTGAGATGGCTTGACGGTTAAGAGTGCTTTCTGCTCTTGAGAAAACCTGAGTCCAGTTTCCAGCACCCACTCTGGGTGGCTCACAACCAGGTGTAACTCCAGTTCCAGGGATCTAAAACTTCCTCAGCACTTGTGTTCACACGCACAGGGCCACATACATACACGTCAGTTTTGAAAATGTATAAATCTTTTTTACATCACTGCCTTTACAATATTTCATATGGCTCTTGTGCTGAAGTCAAAATTTAAAAGAATTAATGCAGCTCCTAATTACCTCTCCAGACCTACTTTGAGTCTTCCTGGATGGCTCTCAGTTTAACATATAGTGTTTATCTCTTAGCTTTTCAACCCCATTATGGTGGTTTGGATAGGAATGCCGCCCCCCACCATAGACACATGTTTGAATACTCAGCTCCTAGAGAGTGACAATATTAGGAGGTGTAGCCTTGTTGAAGGAAGTGTGTCAATGTGTGGGTGGGCTTTGAGGTCTCATATGCTTAAGCTACACCCAGTCTCCTTCTGTTGCCTGTGGATCAAGATGTAGACCTCTCAGCTCCTCCTGCACCATGTCTGCCTGTGTGCTGCCGTGCTTCCTGCCATGATGACAATGGACCAAACCTCTAAACGTAAGCTGGCCTCAATTAAAAGTTCTCCTTTATAAAGTTGCCATGGTCATGGTGTCTCTTCACAGCAATAGAAGCCTTGGGACACCTATCACATGTCCCTCTCTGCAGAGTTGGAGTTCTATCTTTTCCCTTTAATGTCCCTCTGCAGTCAGCACTGAAGCTTTTGATCCAGATGTGTTCAGTGGGTCCAGATTCTCAGTCAGTTCAGGGTTAAAGGTGGCTTCTGCTCTTCTGAGATTCACAGCAATTACCTTTTCTTTTAAGTTCTGTTCATTTATATAACAAATGCCTTCATGTTATCAACTAACTTCAACTTCTGGGTCTGTCCATTGGGTTGCAGTATCCTGCTTTTTAAAAAATGTAGTAATTTTGCTTGTTTTTAAGACAAGGTTTCTTTGTTCTTATAACCTTTATTTTTGATAGCTTTGACTGTTCTACAACTAGCTCTGTAGACCAAGACTGCCTTGAACTCACAGAGGTCTGCCTGCCTCCATCTCCCTGAGTGCTGAGATTAAGGTGTGCACCATCTCAACCAGGCAAATGTAGTAACTTTTATTACCTGTTGGGCTCTGCAGATGATACTCTACAGGGGTTCTGGGTCATGCTGGACTCCCTTTGTGTCTATTTTATTCTAGAAATTCTATTTGACCCCTACAGAGGCTACTTTTAATCTTCAATAAGGCCACTCAGTTCTGTTTCTGTTCTTAGTCATAGGGTGTTATCCAAGCTTCCAATTATGGCCTTTGGGGACTTAATATCTCTCTTAGCCAGGTGTAACATGTAGGTTTCCATGTGCCTCACAGCCTTGGGACTGCTCTCCTACCAAAGCCACACATGTGCCAGCATCATGGACGCTCCCTCTTCTCCCAATTTTCAGGGCTAACCTCCTAAAAGCTTTTTCAATAAATCTGCACAGGAGTTCAGCAAGAACCAAGAGTTACCATGGCAACTCACCATTCTGCTGAACAGTTGAAAATTCACAGCTGACAGCTTAAAGAACAATGCCCCTGGTCAGGTTATTACATTTCCAACTAGAAGCAGAGGTCAAAACACAGGAGCTAACCAGGTGTCCTTCCAATACTGCCATCAGAGTTTCATGGCACGTCAGGGAGGAGACTAGCTCCCCTCCTTTCCAATATGCCATCAGAGAGTCCCTGGAGGGGAGGGAGAGGGGAAGGAAGAACCCTCCTCAGGAATATGATGGACCAGAGGCTAGCGGAGAGGGGCTGCACAGAAAGCTATGCTCTCAGCTTTGCTCTTCTCCAGGCAATGCCCAGAGTCAGCTGAATCAAAATGAACTGAAAGGAAATGAGCCGCACTGCAGTCTTTAGAGGGGGACACTGAGGGGTCTGCTGAACTGGTGGGATATGGTTTTGATTTGGTCCAAAATGGTATAAATCAGAAGTTGCTTAGGACTGTGCTTTCTCTACACATGAGCCTTATATACTATATCTGACCTGAGTCATCTGCAGATGAGACCCAGACTTGGTCTGGGCATGCCATGGGTTGCCTTTGAGACTCAGCTCAAGACAGAAGCACTGAGTATTACACATACAGAACTCAGGACTCTGTCCAAGCCAGTATGACTCAATAAAGAACTCTGATTCCATGGCTGTCTTTGTCTTGAACTCTGAACACAGAATCAGCCAGAAGGTGCTTGAAGCATCATTGGGTTTAATTGCTCATCCTACTTATCAGGAAACGGAGGCCCAGGGCAACCTGCACAATTAATCAGAGGCATAGAAGAGCCACATCTGGAGCCTTGGCCTCGCTCACTCCTCCTCTGGCCTTCTCTCCTGGAGACCAGTCAGCTTTTCACTATAAGCGAAGGCACAGAGAAACTTAAACTCGAGCCCTCTGGGGCATCACAAAGACTCATTTCCCTTTTTGGATGTGTAATTTCAGATAGAGTTACTGCTGCTTTGTGACAGCTCACTGGAGAAGAACTGTAATGACCTCCAGATGTCTTTCTTGTTAAAACCCTGTATGTATGTTAACAACACTGAGGTTCTCTGCCTCCCATATCTCAGGACTCTGCTTAGGCTTCTTCAACAGAGTTGACAGTGTGTTTTAACCACACACTGAGCATTACTGAGAGTCTCTGACCCCACTTACCTTTGCATATGCAGTTGTCTTAATGAACCACTGTCGGAGGTATTTCTTCTCTACCTTGGCTCCAGAACGCCATGAACAGCCATATTCATTCACCTGCTCATTGGCTAGCACTGTTTGATCCACTGGGTCCCAGTTAACCAAGGCCTGTTAGGAGACAGGAGACAGGGAAATACACTGTGGTGAATGCCCTGTGCTTGTATGTTACACTGTTGACGTGAAGCCTGAGGGCATCTTTAGGGTGAGCCACCTAGCCAACGGGCCACTAGCAAGCAGTAACAAGGACACTGGGGAAGATGGACATCTGTGAGCATGTGGGTAACTCAACCTCAGGTTTTTCTTAAATGATACGATGAACATTCAGGATTAAAATTTTTAGAACACTTTGGAAAAGAAAAAAATGGTATCTATTGAAAGTTTAGGAGAATAGGGTTAGTGCAGAAGAAATAAATATACTGGTCTTAAAACACAACACTGTTTACTGAGTGATGACCAAGTATTAGTTCCCATGCTAGGTGGTTTTACAGCTAAGTGACTGGCTCAGGGTTAGCTTCAAACTTGAGATACCCCTGCCTCAGTCTCTTGAGAGCCAGGATCACAGTTGTAAGCCACTATCTCGACTGATCGGCTGATGTGAGACCCTTTAATGCTCAAGATCAGCGTTGTGCTAAGTAGGATTGTCAGAGAATCCTACCTCAGAGAATCCTGTTACAGAGAATGAAGAAGCAGAGAGAGAAACAATATCACAAACCTAAGGTCCCAGAGACACTGGCAGCCAGGAAGGAGTTTGGTTCTCAAGAAACTAAATTATGCTTACAATTCTTGAGGACTATAGTTTAAGTTAGTGTGAAATATACAAAGTCTTAAGTGAACAACTAATGAATTTTTAAATGAGTAAACATGTAACCACTACTCATGTGAAAATATAGAACATTTTCCTTTCTTTTTGTTTTCCTTTCTTTTAATTTATGTGAGTACACTGTAGCTGTCTTCAGACACACCAGAAAGAGGGCATCAGATCCCATTACAGATGGTTGTGAGCCACCATGTGGTTGCTGGGAATTGAACTCTGCACCTCTGGAAGAGCAGTGAGTGCTCTCAACAGCCGAGCTATCTCCCCGGCTCTCAGTTTAGACCATTTTCAGCACCTTCAGAAAACTGTTATACTTTCTACCTCTAACACTGCACCCTGAGGGTACCAATTCTGAGTCCTACTCACAGACTCACTTGGCTGGGAGGACATGATGAGTTCCTGCTAGTTTTTGTCTTTGTTTAAGACAAATTCCTCTGCCTACACTCACCACTCTGTGACATTCAGGTACCTCCTGGTACAAAGAAGGTACCAAGTACACAGCAATTGTTCTACTCATTTGAGAAGCACTGCTTAAAAACTGAATGGTAGACTGTGTAACACGTGCAATTCCTCAGCACCAAAACATATTCACAGTACTTCTGGGAGAGACAGTGCTAGCAACTATGTGCCTCCTGCACCCTTCTTCCTTCCTGATCATGGCCTGCCTCCAACTCTACTCTGGCCTGAAAGCTGGTTTGCTTTCTGTAAGAAACTATGGTGAGCTGAAGGAGGTGCTACTAAAGCCATAACACTGTCAGACAGCCTGTCCTGCTGCGTCAGAGGCCTGGCACTGCCCTCTGGCCTGAGTCAGATGACAAGGGTATTCTCTGTCATCAGTGCTAGACACTTTCCAGCCCTTTGAGGCTGTGCTAAAGTCAGCACAGTCTGGCCCTTTATTATGTTCTCTCTTCAGTAGCTCTTTCAAGATGTGTTGGGATCTGATTGGTTCTGGATGTTTCTCACATTTACATAAAAGTCAGGGTGGGGAGAGTTAGCCATGAGCCATAATCTCGGTTATGATTTTACAACTGCAAGTAGTATAGTCACAAAGAAGTTGAAGCTGTGCTGTCTGGAATCAGATGAAAAGATGAGCATTGAACAGTTTATTTTCTCTAATGTGGGGTCCCCTAGGACCTTATAAAGTATATAGAGACAAGATGACCAGGGCTGTAAATATCTAGGACCTAAAAGTGTTAGGTTCATAAACCTAAGAAAATTGGCTCAACTTTTATTATCACTAATATCAGGGAGATTTCAGGAGGTAAAAGAAAGGACTAAAGACATCTTTATTTTTGGTAGTGCTCAGTCTTCAGCAGACGAGTTTATGAGCCTGAAGTGGCCTTCATCTTTACCATTATGGCAAACAGGACTTTCTCTGTTTTTCACATAAAAGTTACAACTTTTGTTTTGTTTTGGTGTTTTTAAGACAGGGACTCATTATGTAGCTCTGGCTGTCCCGGAACTCACTGTGTAGACCAGGCTGGCCTGAACTTACGGAGATCTGCCTGCCTCTTCCTCCCAAACACTGAGATCAAAGGTGTGCGCCACCACACTTGGCTAGCAGTGAAGAGTCCACAATGGAGATTTATAAAACTTCCAGAGGGAAGCTAACACGAACTTACCTCCTTTTGATAGGCTAGTCCAGCTTCGAAGAGTTTGATAAACAGGTATTGAGTCCATTTGTAGTAATCTGGCAAACAAGTAGTGATTTCCTGCCAGAAAGGGAAGAGGTATAAGTGCAGTCACACACCACACACCACAACTTAGAGATTCAGTTCTAAAAGCAATTAAACTGCAAAGTGTCTACCAACCTATTTCCACCAAGTCTCAAAGTGAGTTAAGAAGCCGTTTATGCTGGGAAGAAAGAGGTGATGTCACTGGACTGTCTCCCCTATCTTTTTTAGACATGTTCAAGAGAATAGTCTCAGGTCTCTTGCGTATCACCCATGGAAGAAACTACAGTACAGGAAACAGCTGTGAACTTTTTAAAAAAGATTTAATAGTTTTCATATGTAGTGGGTGTGGGGATACACACACAAGAATGCGGCTGTTGACTGACCAGAAGAAGCTGTCAGATCCCCTGTGACTGGAGGTACAGAAGTCTGTGAGACCAGATATGAGTGTTGGAAACTAAACTTGGGTCATCTGGAAAACCAGCCAATACTCTTAACTGCTGAGCCATCTTTCCAATCCAGCCATTAACATTTTTTTTTTTTTTTTTGCCAGGATAAACACATGCTGGGGCCCAAGAAAATAGCTCATCTGAAAAGCAATTATAAATGTCAAGAGTATGTGTTCACTGTGATGTGATTCTCATTTTAGAAGACATCTTTTGTCTACATAGAACCTAGGTCTAATAGCTTATCGAGCCTCATTATTTTCTCTTTATTATATAATATGAATCAAGCTATTGTCTACATGGGGAGATTAATCGAAAGTTCCTAAAGTTTACTTTCTGCCTGAAAAACAATAGAGAATTTTAAAAACCATGGCTTCATGCGTGTTAGGCAAGGACTCTACCAACTGAGCAGCAGTCCTAGCTTTCCTTGGTTGGTTTATGTGCTGCTTTGTTACTGTTGTTGGTTTAAGAAGCAGAGTCCTCATTTTAAAAAACAATTACATTATTTGGGTGTTACTGGGAATCAAACCCAGAGCCTCAGGCATGCTAACAAGTGCTCCAACATTTAGCTATAACCTCAGCCCAGAAACAAGTTTTTACAAATGCAGAACAGGGGTTGGAAGAGTTTAGCTTAGCAGTTAGTAGCTTAGCAAAGAGAACTGGCTATTCTGCTAGAAGGTTTTGAGTTCAATTCCCAGCACCCACACAGTGGCTCACAACCATCTATAACTGTAGTCCCATGGAATTCGATGTCCTATAGTAGTGTGGAAACATGGAAGCAGACAAAACACATAAATAAGTAAACAAACATTTTTAAAGATGCAAAATAACTCAGCTCTAACTACCAGCTCGGTCTCCCCATCATGAGTCACAGACAAATCTGCCAATCTAATGGAGGTTCCAAGAAGCTTGGCCTGTGCCAAAACCTAAGCTGTGGTTTCTCTGCCACATGCATGAATCATGAGCAACCAGGGACTCCACAAGTACCTGATATATAGGGTGCCAGGCTAGACTAGCAGACAGGGAGTCACCTGCCTCCCCGGATCCCGTCACCAGTGCCAACACTGCCTTCTCAGCCCTGATCTGCTAGCATGACACAGACTTGCTCTCTGTAGTTCTCTAGACAAATACCTTTAAAACTTCCATTTTTAACAAACATGTCTCCAGAGCCATCTTTTGTTCTGTTTTATTCATCATTCTGTGTTCTCCAAGACTGAAGCACCCCTCAAATGCTGCTGCATTAAGACTAAACCAGACACACGTAAGTCTATATATAAAAGCAAATCTGTATACCTAGTGGATAAGTTTCACAGCTAAATTCTCACTGTACTGTGGTCACAAACACACAGGGAAAATTGAATTAGAGGGTAGAATGGGTGAGGATCATGAGAAATATATTAGACCTTGCTATTGTAGAAATATTAAAAAAAAAACTTTTATCCACTATAGTTTTAAGGAAGCACATAAAGCAAATATAGAAAAGTCAAACTGTTAAGTCTAGGGATGGGGCCCATTAACACTTTATGTTTATTTGAGCTGCTCATAATGAAATAGCAAATCTTACTGATTAATATAATAAAATAAATGAGTTATTATGAATATGCATTATAATGAAAACATTTTATAAAGAATGTTTTCTAATGCACTCTCTAAGCCCTTGGAGCTGTTTCTAGACACTGAGTAAAATTCACATAGCAATAGAACAGCATCATCTTTGATAGATTTGTGGTTTTGAAAATCAGTTTATCTGATGTAGAAAAGGAAGGGTAGAGTGAGTCTTCATCTTCCCAACCAGCCACCTGTGTTCCTCTTGGGCATCATTAGCTCAAGATGAAAGAGTCTGTGCCCCCATTTTCTCCCTAATTTCCCATGTGGACTTGACCACTTCTTCTTGGCCAGCTTCTGCAACTGCCATGAAGAGAAAACCTCCGTGTAGCCCTGGCTGTTCTGGAACTCACTCTGTAGACCAGGCTGGCCTCAACTCAGAGAAACTTGCCTGCCTGTCTCCTGAGTGCTGGGATTACAGGCTTGTGCCACCATTGTCACCAGGACAGCTGATGGGTCTTTATGCTAAGATATTCACAAGTAGGCAGGGGGGTTAAAGGGAAAAAATAGATCTGCCACTATGCACATACATTCAGTCAACTCAACTCTACAGACTCACAGAGTACTGTCCAGGAAAGAGGATGACAGGAAGAGCTGGCTGGCATGCCAGGTCTGGAAAGGATGACCTTTCCTCTACCTCTGAGGAGTCTGAGGACATTTACCGTCTCATCATCTTCCTCAGCATTTCATCCATGTCTGTCTACCCATTCCTTCCCATCTGTCCCCTTGGGAAAAGGAGAGCAAGCCTGCTGGCACCTTTGCATCCACCAGCTTCTGGGGCAAGGGTCCTGCTGCATCCCCTCCTAACTGCACCTTTTCCAGTGACCCCTTGACATCAGCACCACACTAGGCCACATGGCCTCCCTCCTCCTTTCTGGACCAGCCTTCCCATGGTCCTTCATCCAGGCTCGCTGAGACCCACTGTACCTCTCTGCCCTTTGATTGTTCCTCTTCCTTCATCTGTCAGTCCCTCTCTACCTGCATCTCCTGTTTCTTCCCTGCTCACCTATTTGCAGAACTGAAGAAAAAGATGTTGATATAAAGGTAATTAATTAATCTTGAACCTAACTTTTGTCTAAGCACTCATTTTCATGTGATTATATTCTTCTGTGCAGGACTATCTTTAGGCTGAAAATAAACATTTAAAGAAAACCAAAACTGACAAATGCCAGGCACCACACTTTTATAGTATGTGTTTTTTTCTTAAAGGCCTTGCTTTCCAAATCCAGGGCCACAAGTTCTTAAGTGATTTGAAAGGTTCACTTCTACATTTCTAAAAGAAAATTTATAATACTAACAGCAGGGAGATTGGGGTCTGCAGTTTTAAAGACACTGTCTTTCTTATTGAAAATAGCTCCTTTACAGAAGGGGCAGGGGAGAGGCAGAGAGAAAGGGGGTGGGGGTAGATGACTTTTATTATGTACCTGGTATCTGGACAGTTTCTCCAACCCTTAGTACTCAAGATCCTAGGAGCTGCCCATATGCAGATAAAAAGCCACGATTTGGTAAATTTCTTGGTAATTATTCTTTGCCAACCAACAAGAACTTCATCAAGGCATTTTGACAAAGCACAGCCTTGCTAACTTGACATTTAGGGACAGAACACCCTCCATAAAGCAACAGAAGAGATTAATTAGTCTGAATTGCAATTTGTTGTCAGTCTAGGTGAACAGAGACCAGCACTCCCATTTTTCTAGAAGAAAGCAGCACTGATAAGTGTTATGATTGGAAACATCCTCAGACTCTCAGGTTCACCTGGGCAGGATCTTGCAGCAGATGCTTTCACAAGGCTGCTTCCCTAGGTTTCCTGAGGATGAGAAGGCTTTTTTTTCCAGACATGGATGAGGGCAGGAGTTGGAAGCAAAACCTTCTTCATCAGCCCACAAAGCAAACAGTGGCAGCCACAGAGAACATGCATTTCCACTAGACAATAAGTTGGAGAAACTTGCCACAGTGTGAACAATTTCACCTGAGACAAAGACCAAGATATGAAACCATAAACTTAGAAAAGGTCATTAAAAAATAATAATAAAACCCTAATAGCCCAGCAGTGTGTGTGTGTGTATTTGTATATGTGTGTGTATTTGTGTGTGTATGTATGTATATGTGTGTATAATATGTGTGTGTATGTGCTTGTGTGTGCATGTGTGTGTGTATGTGTGCATATGTGTGTATGTGTGTGTATATTTGTGTATGTGTGTGTATATTTGTGTATGTGTGTGTATGTATATATATGTGTATGTATATATATGTGTGTATGTGCTTGTGTGTGCATGTGTGTGTATGTGTGTATATGTGTATATATGTGTGTATGTGTGTATATGTGTATATGTGTGTATGTGTGTATATGTGTGTATGTGTGTATATGTGTGTATGTGTGTACATGTATGTGTGTGTATATAGGGGTGGAGTCTGCATATGTTCATGTCTGTGTTCACATATGTTCATGTTGAGACCAGAGGTAGACAATGGACATCATCAACTACTCTCCCTTCTGTTTGAGACAAGGTCTCTCACTAACCTGGAGTTTACCAATTTGGCTCGGCTGTTTCCAGGCATCCTCCTGCCTCCACAGCCCAGTCCTGGCCCAGACTTTAATGTAGGTGCTGGGCATCCAAATCCAGGCGCTTGTGCTTGCACAGCAAGCACTTAGTGACTCAACACTTCCCCGCTGTAACCTGGAAACTCGGGGTGTTTGGGTTGTTTGTTTGTTTGTTTTCTTTTGTTTTGGCTAGGGTTCCAGTAGAGGAAGAAAGGTAAACACTGGCTTAGTTGGACATGCTCATGTGCCAAGACATGGTCAAAACTTCAGGATGACTGGAACATGTTCGTCTCAAAAGATACACAGCAAATTCACTTGGAAGGTTCCACCTTGCCCCTCCAAGGTGAGTTTGGACTCCAGGGAACACCTACAGGAGGTGCCCATTCTTCCAGGGAACACCTACAGGAGGTGCTCATTCTTCCAGGGGACACCAGAAACCCCGAGCCAGAGACTGGGCAGAACAACTGGTTTCACCTGTGAGGACCTAAAAGGAGGCTGGCTCAGTCAAATACTTGCAGCAGCGCCTGCCACATGTTGTCAAGGCAACTGGCTTTGAGCTCTCACAATGGGAGCTTCTCCTCAACCTGGTTGCGAGGCATTTACCTGCCTCAAAGTATTTTTTAAGATGTTTTTAATTCTCCCAAAATTAAAAAAGAAGAAAAAAACCTCATTTAAAAATATATCTGCTGCCCTGTAGGCCGTGCTATTTCCAGGGTTACAGTTCTTCTGATTTGATGTTTAGTCATATGTGTAAATAAGGAGCCAGGACCTTGAAATAATATGACTTTTCATTCTGTCAGCTTAACCATGGTGTCTAAAAATGGACTCAGGCAGGAAGGATGCAGGGCCTGTGTGTTTGGGATGAAGAGGTCATTATTCCTAAATTGTGATCATCATCTAACAGTGGGATGGAAAAGCTGAAACAAATCATGAAAAAATCCCAACACAGCCCTGGAAACGAAATGTGTAAACTGCTATTCCAAAGCATGCTTCTTTCTCTTTCTCTCTCTCTCTCTCTCTCTCTCTCTCTCTCTCTCTCTCTCTCTCCTTCTCTCTCTCTTCCCCCACACTCCCACCCTCTCTACTTTTCCCCTTCCCTCCCTCCTAACTTCCCCTTTCTTTCCACTCCCCCCCCCGTGTATTTGTACACATATGTGTGCAGGGACACACACTTGTACGTTCATATGAGTCCAGAAGAGAACACCAAGTATCCACTTCTATCACCTTCTGCCTATTCCTTGGAGGCAGGGCCTGTCTTTGAACCTGAGACTCATATTCTGCCATTGAGGCTAGAATCTAGCAAAGCCAAAATGATCCTGCTACCTCCACCCCACTCTACTCTGGGGTTGTAAGTGTGTGTGTGTGTGTGTGTGTGTGTGTGTGTCTCATGTTATATGAGTTATATATGTGCTGGGATTCAAACTCAAGACCTTATGATTGTATGACAAGCATTTTTACCTGCTGAGTCACCTCTCCAACCCCTCAATTCTTTACTGATGAAATTACGCCATGATGAGAAAGCAGAACTGTAAGCTCTGACCTCGTACAAACACAGACTGCTCTGGCTCCTACTCAGTTAACTACAGTTGTCTTAGGACAGCAATTCCAATGTTTGTTTGACCTCATGCAAGAGCAATCCAACCCACCCTGCTGACTGTCGTATGAAATCCAATAGCTTTTCTGCCATTTTTCAATTCTCTCTGCCACCCTGCCCTCCATGAGCGATAACCTTGGCAGTTTGATCCCCAATAAACCTTTTTTTCTACCCATAGAGCAGCAACAATGGTTTCACCGTACTCTTGCTTACAAAAACTAAAATTCCTGAAAACAGGGCTATAACAAAAGTAGAAAATGTAAAAGGGCTATCCTATATTTTTAGTACTTATATCTAGCATGTGTTGCTAAAAACAAACAAACAAAAACTCTCTGGTTATGTTTCAGCAGAATATTATCTAGAACTGATATTTCATATGCCTAGAGAAAAAAGAAAACAAAATGTCAAATGTAAATCATGCAAAAAGGGATACTTATAACTATTGTTTCAATTTTTAAATTTTATCTTATGTATTACGTGCTTTGTGTACATGTATGTAAGCAAACCACATAAGTGTTGTGCCTTCAGAAAGGACCACATCCCCCTGGTTGTGAGCTGTCATGTGGATGCTAAGAACTAAATTCTGATTCTTTGCAAGAGCATCCCACAACTGTTTTAAAAAGTTGAACTTGAGGAGCTAGAATGATGATTCAGCAGTTTAAGAGCACGTTCTGCTCTTCTACAAGCCCCATGTTTGATTTCCTGCACCCACAGCCATTTCTGATTCCAATTACAAAGCATCTGACACCTTCTTCTGGTCTTCACAGTCAACAAGCAAGTGCATGGTGCTGAGAGGGATCATGGCATGGAAGAGACCTTTCGCTGAAGGACAAAACAGTCTCCCTTACTCAGCAGCCTCCTCCTTCAAGCCTCCTCCTGGGCTGGGCCTCTCAAGGTCTCCTTTCACAGTTGACATGACCCCCAGGTACTTGGTGTGTAACTTCTCAGAAGATTTACACACCAAAGACTGTATGTGCCAGAATCACCATAGGCTTGCACATACACCAATTCTAAATTCAGAACAAAATATAAATGGCTAGTTCATCACCCAAAGGACCAGCAGGTTAATATTTAATCACTTTTATGCTTATTCCAATAATCCTTTTAAACTGTTGCTGTGAGCGAGAAATCCTTGTGCAAAGTCTTTGCCATGCACACATGGTCCAACCTACTATGAAATCAAATAAGACGATAGCTCTCTTAGCTTAATCCCACAGAAAATGATTTGTATGTAGGCAAAATACCCACTCTGGGTTGTTTTGTATTTGTGGGGTGCTAAGCCTTCTCTCCAGAGATCTGTCACTTCTGTTCTCTCCTCCCAACCCAGATGGGAGGAGAGCAGAGCCCCGGGAGGACAAGCTGACTCACTCTGTCCCAGCTGAAGCACAGGCCGAGGCGGTCCAGCTGACTCCTCATGTGTTTAATATTGCTGTGAGACAAAGGGAAGCAAGTTTAGTTCTGAGAGGGATCGGGCCACAGAGGAACTACATTTTAAGAATATTTTAGAAAACTTAAAAAGTCTAGCTTAGTCATGGAAGTTCAACTATTGCCTTGCCCAGCCAAGGAAGAAAAAAGAAAAAAGCAAACAATCCCTAAAAATTAGTAAATTATCAGTATGCTAGCAGACATCTGGACTTGCTCATCTACTAAAGGCCACTTTGGTCTCTGCCCTGGGGGCAGTTCCTTCCTGTGGCCACTCTAACAAGCAACCTCTTGAATGTGTGATCCTGGCTTTCCATATGTCTGTGTTCTACATAGTTAAATCAAGCAAGCAAGTTTTTGAAAAAAACAAAAACTAAAGCGAACCCTTATGTGTTAGTTGGTTTGAAGCTCAGTGGAAGAAGCTCTTGCCTGGTGTGTGTAAACCCCAGAACTGAGTGTGCAAATCTCTCTCTCTCTCTCTCTCTCTCTCTCTCTCTCTCTCTCTCTCTCTCTCACACACACACACACACACACACACCTTAATGTATAATCGGGGAAATAATAAAAAAAAAAAAAACACCGTGTTCCATCTATCAGAACCTAAAACTGCTCTCAAATTGGATAAGAGACAAGTGCACTAATCAATTATAATTCTTGTTGCTGAAATCAGCTTATGCCATGTTTGATCTACTTTATTAGAGTTGTCATTTCCTCTTTTTTTTCTTTTTGATCACTTTCATTAATCTAGAATTATTTGTATGATGGATAGAAAGTACGGTGAGTTTGCTGCCATGCAGCTTTGGGTAGAAACAAGAAGGTGGTAAAGGAGAGAAGGGGGTGTGGGTGGAAGGATGCTGGGTTCACAAGCACAAGGACCTGAAAACAAATCCCCACTATACCTGTAGAAGCCAGGCATGGCTCACATGCCATACTGTGGCAGACATGGCCAAGCAGGTCTTGAGAGCTCACTGACCAGCCAGGCTAACGGAAATCTCAGTGAGAGACCCTACTCAGGACAGTAAGGTGATACAGGAAGATACTTGGATTCCTAGTACATATGCTCCGCTGGGCACATTCATGTGAATATATTTTACACACACAAAATGGGGAGTAAGGGGATGGGAGAAGAAAGGAGGAAAGAAGAGGGGAGAGGAGAAGGAGAGGGGAAGGAGGAGGAGAAGGGGAGAGAAAGGGAAGAGAAGGGGAGGAAAAGGGGAGGGAAGAAGGGAGAGGAGAAGGAGAGGGGAAGGAGGAGGAGAAGGGGAGAGAAGGAGAGGGGAAGGAGGAGAAGAAGGGGAAGAAGGGGAGAGGAAGAGGGAGGGCAGTTGGAAGAGAGGAGAGGAAGAGGCAGTGAAGGTTCCAAAGACAGGCAGGCCTGGACCTGTCCTGTATCTAAAGAGTGAGATGATGTGGGGTCCCAGAAGACTCTGGAGAACAGCGTTCAGCACTTGACTAGCAGGGAGAAGGCTAGGAAGTCTGGGCCATGGGGCAGTAAGAGAAAGCCACACCCAACCTCGGGTAGCTGTGTATCTTACTAAGTTGCTCCATGCTCATCAATGAAAAAAACAAAAATTTAATCTTCAGAGAAAATCAGAATGTAGTGTTTGATTATGGTTCAGACTCAGGTTCAGCAGCCAAGAAGCACTGTTGAAACTGAACAAATGCAATTATCTCTTCTTTTCCTTCATAAAAAATAGTTTGTACACAACAAGCATCTGAACAACATATGAATAAGCAAACACAAATCCTGGTATTCCTCAGGATTACAGAGCATTAAAAGGAAAGACTCAGGAGCTTCAGTGGCTCAACGGTAAAGGTGTGAAGGTGTTTGCCACCTAGCCTGACAACCTGAGCTTGATTCCCCACAATGAGCAAGATGGAAGAGAGCTTCCTACCACAAACTGTCCCCTGACCACTACATGTGCACTGTAACACATTCACCTTCCCCATAACTGACTAGCTAGCTAGACAAACACCGGTAGACACAATTCTGTTTATTTACATCTGAGCAGTTTGCCAGTGTTGTGGTGGTTTGTTTTGTGTTCCTTCTTGCTTTCTGTTCTCTCTGGTACATAGGCTTTAAAGGGTTTGTAGAAGGTTTCTCTATATGTAAGGACTTGAGTATGTCTTCAATACTCACCTTTGGGTCCAGCTTTCGGGGTGCAGATCCCTCTCTATGGCAGCATTTTCAGCAGGCAATCCAAACGCATCCCACCCCATGGGGTTGATAACCTGGTACGACAGAACAAAGTGAAAATTGAAGAGAAAAAATAAAAATGGGTTTATGAAAGGAACCGTGCCTCGCCCTCTGTCTGACCCTAACAGGTTGCCTTTTCACATGGTACCTAAGTCCCAGGACAGACATTGGTCATGATTCCTCCTTCCTTTGCCTATCACTGTCTTTCATTTTTAGCAGAACCCTATTAACAGGATTCAGGAGTCTGATCTGAAGGAAATGTTCAAAGAAAATGATAGAGCAACTCTGCTCTACAAACTCTTCAAAAAACATGTTCCAAGTACAGATGCAGAACCTCTATCAATCATCCCGTAACACCTGAGATGTCTTCATAACTGGACAGTGAGGTGGGAGTAATTGTTTGAGTGATATCCAGAAAGCTTCATGTAAAGTCTTAGAAAATTCACATAGGAAAAAAGTTGGCCAAGAGTAAAACTAGAACACTCTGACTAAAACGTGTCACTGGCTCAGGAAGAGGCATGCCAGAGTGTCTCAGAATAAACTGTAGACCATTAAAAGACCCAAACAGGGTTTGGGAGATGAGATGGCTCAGTGATTAAAGTGCTAACCTCCGAAGCAAGAAAATGGGAGTTTGGATCGTCAGGATCCACATAAATGCCAGTGGATATAGCAGCCCACCTCTATCTGCAACCTCTGAAGGTAGTAACGCAACACCCTGAGAACAGCTAGCTGGAGATCTAGGGTTAATTAAGAGGCCCAGCCTTGCCAGGCTTGCCTTTAATCCCAGCACTCTGGAAGCAGAGGCAGGCAAATCTCCATGAGTTCCAAGTGAGTCTAGTCTGCATAGTGAGATCACGTCTAACAATCACCAACAGACAGGGAGAGTTTGTCTCAGAAAAATAAAATGTCAAGGATCTCAAAATGTCCATCTCATGCCAGAATTTTCCAGTTATAGAACTGTGCTCTCTGGTGTGGCAGTCACTAGCCACATTTAAGTTTAATTAAGACTAAGTAAAAACTGGTTAATAGGTCCGTTCCTGTGGTGGGGGTTGGGGGTAGGTAGATGGTTCAGGCTGTCCCTGCGGGCTTTACAGCTAGCAGGGAAACAAACATTCTAGGTAAGGAAAGAATGAAACTTGGTTCAGCCCAACCTCCGTACCTGGTGCTGGGCCAAACTCTGAGAGTCTGACACCAGTTGCTTTATTTTAGCTATATTTAAGAACAGCAGAATTCTGAGGGGAAAAAAAAAAAACTTTCTGATAACAATTAATTCAGCCCAATGAGTCCAGCAGAATCTAAGAAGACATGTTTACATTGAAATTCTCTGCAAAGCACATCTGGCTTTTTTCACAAGGATGAGTTCTGTTGACTCATATACCACCCAAGATTTAAGGGCTAGGGAAAATGCCTGTGGTGTCAGGATTGGCCTGGACCTAAGATAACATAGAAGTCACTTAGGCTGTTGTAAGGACAGGTGACATCTCTCATATGGATGGGTTTTATGCTCAAAATTTAGGGGGAAAGGATCTGGGATAAGAAAGGCATAAATACTAGGGGATGTGGGCTTGGCTCAGTAGATGACCAAGGAGAGCCAGGTTGTAAACTACATCCATCCTCAGCATTCCAGGAGGAAGACAAGTAAACATCTTCCTTTGAAGGATGGCTGCGTGTCTAACTTTCGTGGCTTCTCCAGTGCTTATCTGTGCTAAAGGACTTTCTGCTCTTTCCAGGTTCCCATATTCATAGCTCTTCTGGAGTCAACCAGAAACAGATTTCTTTTCTTAGTTCATTTGATGTTGTTCAAATTAAAAACACAATATAGCTGGAACTGGAGAGATGACTCAGTGGTTAAGAGCACTGGCTGCTCTTCCAAAGGAATCAGATTTGATTCCCAAAACTCACGGGGCAGTTAACAACTGTGTAACTCGAGTCCCAGGGCATCCGATGCCCTCTTATGGCCTCTGTGGGTGCTGTATGCACACACTGCACAGAGATACATGCAGGCAAAGTACTCACCTAAACACACATAGGAAGGTGTGGTGTTTATGGGAATAGAACTGGCCATAAATATTTCATGACCTGCCCTCTTCATTTAACATTACCTCACAGGCACCTGTACTAAATACAACAGTACTGGTGTGGAGTGTCTGAGTGTGATGGGATCTTTCACAACATAGTTATGCATAACCGAAAGATATAAGATGTTCAAATTCACAAAAGAAACACAAGAACAAAACAAAACAAAAACCAACCTGGGACAGCAGTGCTGAGTTTGTTGTCTCATACCAGTGAAAATTAATGACACAGATTCTCATGGGAGTATATAAGATGGGAGCAGGCCGTATTAAGAATTATCACAGAACAATCAAGAACTTAAGAAAAAGTGAGAAGAAACTCTCAAGAAAAAGCTTGGAGTTCCCAAGACAGAAGAAACATTTTCTTTGCCCAGGTTCTTATAGGGCAACAGCAGAGACTGGGCAAAAGACTGAGGTAATTTCTATTGAGGATGGTTAATTCTCTGGGTTATCATGGACAAAACCAGGGGAAGGCCCACATATTCACCACATGTCCCCTGGGCCAACCAATAAGACAATCATCTGATATTCATGCCCTGCCCCAGTTAAGGGTAGTTGAGGGCCCCTCTGTCTGCTAAGCTGCCAGTTACATTGGCCAGGGTCATGCCCTTCCCAGTTTTACAGGTGTCTTGCTAACTGTTAACTTCGCTCCCTGACTGTGCTAGTCTTCATCTTGACTGACTGGCCACTGGTCAGGTGCCAGCAGGTGCTGCTACCTCTGACCTTTGGTTGACCCAGGTGCTGCTATTACATGGAGCTCTCTTCGCTCTCACAGCTACCAAGAGCAGCTGCAGTGTTCTTGGTTACAGCCTTGTCTTCAGTATAATTTGGGATCTCGGATCTCTCTCCTGAAATTGGGCTGGCTTGTTATAAGCCCTCCTTACTATGCCTTGAGCTACAATTAGCTGCATAGAACTAATGTATTAAAAGCAAAAATATGTAATAAGCAACAGTACCTAGCATGTATCTCCCAAAGGGGAAAGGTTTTGTGAAAGCTACCCAGCCAACCTGTTATCAGTGGCCTTGTTTCCTGGAGCCTAATTGTCTCTTACAGTCCACCTGGATGGCTCATATCCAGATGCAAGAATAGCTAGCTGTCTCTATTTTTAGTTCTCTTGGTTTAATTTTTTAACCCTTACATTTCCTTTTGACCTTAGTATCCCCTTCCTGCCATAGCATATATGGGAGGTTTGTAGTTTTCACCACGGGTCCTTTGCCCTTATTGCCTACTAGAAGCTCACTCCTGCCTAAGAATGATGAATGCAGATCTCTAAAAACAGAATTCTAACATTTGCTGAGTGAATCTATTCTATGCAGCTTTGGGAACAGGACTAGACATACCCCAACCCAGTTGGGACATATGGTCTCTTTCCTCCCAAGAAATATGGCTGATCTATAAAGTGTTCCATCCTCCCTAAAAGCATCTGCCCCTCTCAGAAACTGCTTCCTCTAAAGCTTCACACAAGCCTTTGTGTGGATGGCCAGTTTAAAAACCCTTCCCTGATAGAGAAGGAAGCATGGGTTTGGACCCTTCCCTGGGCTAGCCTGAAGCTAGGCTGGCTGCTGTAGTGATGGGAACTCACAAGGATTCTCAGTGCTGGATCAACCTTACAGTGACATCTGAGAAAGCAGAATGGGAGCTGAGGTGGGTCCATGCTCAGATGAACCTCAAGGACCTGGTCCAAGTACCCAGGGTGCCTGGGCTCTTGCAACATTCCCTTGGATACTGTGAGTTTTACCAGGATCTGTTAAAAACAAACAATCAACAAACAAAACAAAACACTCCAAACTTCCTTTTTGCTGAAGTTGGTCTAAGCTGGGTGTCAGTCCCCAGGAGGCAGGAAGCCTCATTAAACAAGCTCCCTTGTCACACAGCCTGAAATATTGCTTTTATCTGCAGATGACACAGTCCTCCTGTGTTGGCTTCTTTTTTCCCAGGAACTAAAAAGCCCTGTCTTGGGTCATTCAGGAGTCCTTCCATTCTGCCAGGCCTACACTTGGATTCTGTATGCTGTGCTGAATTCTCCCAGGTTGCTTTCTGGGAAGAACACGTTAGCTGTTGTGTAACTGTTCTGCAGAAAAGGGAACTTAATCATCGCTTGGTATCTTTGTCAAAAGCACCAATGGCACCAGTCCAGAGCTTCTTCCCATTAACATTCTATTAGACACTGTCCTGATTTTTAGATAAGGTCAACACAGAGAAACACTGTCACACACATATGCACACACACACAACACACAAAGTCTAGATTTGTGTAACAAACATATTCACTTCTATTTTAACTTCCAGGTGGAACTAATGTGAGAAGATACTCTTAAGTCACAAGTTATCCAAGCTGCCTGTGAACATAAAGTCAGAAAAACCTCAAGCTTCCTTAATATTTCAAGTTCTTGGCAAAATTAACAAACTCAACTGTCTAACCTCTGAGAGAGGTCCTTCTTCTAACTCAACTGTATAACCCCTGAGGGAGGTCCTTCTTCTAACTCAACTGTCTAACCCTTGAGGGAGGTCCTTCTTCTAACTCAACTGTCTTGCTACCATCCAGCAGGACACTGAACTAAATGTCCCTGCAAGCAAAATCTCTTTAAACCAGGAAGACATCATAAGCCCTGGGGACCACATGCAGAGCCTGTTCCCATGCTGTAGGATGTCTCACTGCCAGTGTGGGAGAAATAGAGACTCAAGCACCACTGCACTGGGCCCAAACGTCTGTATTCTGGTGGGCTGCATCTGTAACTCCAGTGCTCAGGAAGCTCGGGCGGGAGCACTTAGCACTCAGTCATGCGGCGCTGCACAGTAAGAACCTGCTTCAAAAACAAAATCAAGTATCACGTATCACAGCCCGGCACATGACAGCATCTCTGGGCTTCGGGTAGTGAGCAGAGAGTGCACTTAGAAAAGCAGAGCTGTAGGCTGAATCCCAAACAACACAAAACAAAAAGGACAGATATAGTTTCTCACCCTTGACTTCTGAGCCATTCACTAGAAGAACTTTACACTCTGCTGGTTAGTTTTTAAAATGACTGTCTTTATATCACTGAACTTCCACAGTTAAAATAAGTTACTATACCTAAATCTCACATGTACAAACATGGCAATCTGCCCTAAAGAAAAAGGGCACCTGCACTTATGTACCAGGGCCCAGCTAGGTCTGGAGGTCCACACCGATGACTCCAGCTACTTGGGAAGCTAAAGAAGTACTGAGAGTTAGAGGCCAACCTGGGCAACAGGAGGCCCCTTCTTGAAACAAAGGAATACATGGCAAACCCTGAGCATTCCTGATTTCCTAAGCTAGCCTCTTTATTTTCTAAGACAACCTCTTCTTGGATGTGAATGCTTCCTCCAGCTTTATTTTTTGGATATTTGACCTATTTTTATAATTCCACTTAACATATACTTTTAAATCCCCATCATGTCAATCTCAGAACAGTGGCAATGTGACATCATGAAAGGTAGCAGAAGATAAAAATGATAATTTTAAGATAATAAATGTAAAAATATTCAGAGGCTGAATCAAGAAGTACCAGTTGCTTGAATCAGAAATCAGCACACTTCAGCATTTGAAAAACCACAGTGTCTATCTAGTTTTCACAACAAATGCTCCAGTATGTAAGTTTGGGTGAGAAGCTACAGCAACAGTGAAGTCACCCCAAAATAAAAAGAACAGGACATCGTCACTAGCTGAGACCTGACAGAGACACCATGGCCACCTAGAGCCCAGGAGACAAAAGCAGCAGTGGGCAGGACTCAAGGCTGGTAAGGGAAGGAGTGTAAATGCTTACCTTACCATATGGAGCCACAGGAGCCAGGCACTGGCTGGGGCAGGTGGGGGCTGGGGTTGGGGTGGGGGTAGGGGTGGAAGTCCCTGGCTTGAGAACCACAACTTAATAGGAAGCAGGAGTAGAACTGTGTAAGAACACATCTCAAAGAGGAGTTGGAGCTGGCTACTACTGTGGAAGATGGACAACCCATGTGACTTCTCAAAGGAGAGTCGGGGCTCAATATTACGACAGATGGAACATCTCCATGTGTGGTCTCAAAGGGGAGTCAGGCTGGCAAGTGTCCTCACAGACCAGAAGCAGCTAGCTCAGGATATAGTCACACGTGTCACAGCTCTGTAAGTCAGACCAGAGCTAGAAGGAGAGTGAGGCTGGGAAGCAGGTCTTGGCATCTGGAGTGCAGTCCTCCAGAACTGAGTGCCTGGGCACTTCAGGGTTGACAGGCAGGCTTACTCAGCAAAAAGGACACAGGGCTGAGACACGGCTACAGCCTAATCTATGTTGCATTATTTTACAAAAGAGACAAGGTGGAATCTTTTAAAATTTAAGACAATCTTAAAATACTTTAAGAAGGCAGTGGGGAACAATGGAAGCAAGAGTGAGCCATGCAGAGAGGCGTTTGGGGGGGACAGAAAGGAGACTGAGGCATCTGGTCCCTCGCCTTTCCACCAGAGACAGGAGCATGCCTCCAGAATAGGGCCAGCCCCTTGGTTGCAATGGCCAGCTTCTCTCCCTCCCCCATAAAACAAAGCTTTATATTTGAAACCAATTCAGCTTCAGATTCAGGCACCATGGTTACTGCTTCACAATGAAAAGCTATTTTCAGTGTCTTGGCTTCTCTGGAGTGAGTTCAGCACTCTATTTCCAAGAAATGAGAAATGCAGTGTTTAATTTCATTTAGCCAGTGTAATAAACCGCCATTATTACAGCGTGGATATAAAAATCAACTACTTCAGAGTATGAAAAACAGCGCACCTATTCCCAAAGGGCATGCCTCCTATGGAAACACAGAAGAGCCTGACTGGTGGTCAAGTCAGGCACTTGCCCATCAAGGCGCTGGACCAACATGCCTTCTCTTCCCAAACCACACCTGAAAATCCACCACACTGAGCACTCTGGGCACATCACAGACATTAACTGCAGACTGCAGACTGAGGAAACATCGACAATCGCTTGCTCGCTGAGAATGTCCCTGGCACCTAGCCTTTGTGGGTGGTCACATGGTGGTTATAGCTGCTAGACGCTGAGCCTCAGCTTCTTCCTGTACTTGCACAAGGCTATGGCTTTCTGCCTGAGACTCATTAGCCCAAGCCCAGCTCTGCAAAGGTAATGGGTGTGTCCTTACGATGCTTCACCACCTTGCTCCTGGACCAGAAGGTGCTGGGGACACCAGCTGAGGCAGGAGGCAGGAAATTTATTCTCCAGCCATCTGTGCAGACATCATATGAAGACACAACAGAATCACCATATGGAGCTAAGCTTAAGTATGTCATCAGGCTTCTTTAGAGTTTAAGGAACAACCAACAGTCAGAGCAGCCTTTTCTGACTGAAGGAAAAGGATGTAATTCTGACTTCAAATTGCCTTTGAGTAAACGTGCAAGTCTCAGGAAAGCTTCATTAGGGCCACCGAAACTGGGTACAGTCGAAATGGCATTAAACGTTTTGTTTGCTTGCCTTTGGACACAGAGTCTCATATAGCCCAGGCTGCCCTTTCTTGGTTTTCCTGCCTCCCCCTCTTCTGGGGTTCTGGAACTTCTGAGTTATGCAACATCCATGGGTACACCACAGGTCTGAAGGGAATTTTTGCTCATCACCTCTGAGTAAATCAGAACATCACTTCTCTGACTTACCACCCCAAACCACCAGGTACTCACAAGTGCTTATCCAGCCTACGTGTGTCTGTGGTTAAGGTCAGCTGCTAAAGACCTTTAACTCTCTTCTCACATGTCAGTGTGGCCTGGGCTCGAACCCAGATAGCCATGCCATTTGATTCAGCAGAGATGCCATTCATCCACCATGTAAAACTGGCCTAGCTGCCTAAACTGCTCTTTCCAGCTCTACCTCTACCCACATCGAGAAAACTGTCATTCCAGAAGAGCTTACAGAACATGAATGTTTGAATGCTGCACTGGCCGGCAAAAGCTTCATGCTTTCACTCAAATTTGGAGACCCAGTTTCCCTAATGGGTTTCAGGGTTCACTTAAATATTTTTACTGTTATTGCGAGGGTACGGGGCACATAGCATGGAGTGCATGTGGAGGTCATTGGACAAGTTCATTAAGTTGATTCTCTCCTTCCACCTTCATGTGGGCTCGGAGGCTTAAACTCAGAGCATCAGGCTTATTTGCAAAGTGCCTTTATCTGGTTCTGAAATGTCTAGTGTTCACATTCAGTGATACTCTTGAAAAGACTGCTGAGCCAGGGACACTATGGTTATCTGCATTGCTGCCGTATGTAGACGCCATGAATCCCATCAGCTCATGTCAGCTCATGATAAGAGCACAGAAACACAGAGGACCTGTGAGCTTAGCTGAAGTCCATAAGTGCTGATAGATGTGACCTACAGAATTGAAGGCCAGTTTACAGTTCAAGGAAGACTAAGACCTTAAAGAATAGTAAGGACTTACTGATAGGGCAGCATGAGACAGTCTAAGGAGACACTTGGAAGAAAACCTCAGAGGTAAGAATGAAGATATTCACTATGAAAAAAATCATGTATGTCATTAAGGACTGGATTCAGGAGGCTTGGGCCAGCAGACCAGAAAGAAAAATCATTATAAAGGGGCTAGAGAAATGGCTCAGATGTTAAGTGCACTAGACACTTCTGTAGAACCTAGTAGGTTTTGTTCCTAGCACCCACTTGGTGGCTAATACCTGACCACAAGTCCAGTCTCAGAGATCTGTCATCCTCTTCTGGCTCTGTAGGCACTAGGTAAGCACACAGTTACTCAGTACACAGACATGAACGCAGGCAAAACACCCATCCGTATAAAATGAAATAAAGGAAAAAATTTTAAATTGTTATAAAAAGAAAACTGAATGCAGTTACAGTCTAAAGGTTAGCTCTGGAGGACTGTGATCAGAGATTCATACAGGCTAGCTAGTCTCTGGCACAGACACTGGAAGACTGTCCTGTCATCTGGTACAGAAAGAATGTCAAGGCCTGAAATCTGAGCCTAAGTAACAGCTTCCAAATGGAGGGAATCGCTGTCTCCTAAGAAGGATGGTATACCTGAGTTCTCATACCTTGGGCTGGAACAACCTTGAACCAGGTGCTTTTAGGTAGCTTCCATAAGGACATGTGTGGCACCCTCGGGACTACATTCTTACCTCATTTCCTCCCTATGCATAATCTGAAAAACCTTCAACTTTCTAAATTACATTCTTGCCTACTCTCACAGCCAGACTGTAACCTATCATACATAGTCTTTAGTCTCCCAAACTACAAACAGTTCAGGGCCTGAGAGAGGATGTTTGCACTGTGCTCTACTGACAGGGTCAATAATTTAGACAATACATAAAAAACAATATAGAGCAATAAAAAGACAAACTTGGCAACTAAACTAAAGTGAGCAAACAAACCAGAGAAAAGGGAGATTATGCAAAAATTATACATGTGCATATTTTAGTCTCAATGGGAAGAAGCAGGAAAACACAAACTAAAACCGTGGTCAACAAGATGTCTGGAGCAAAGTCCAACAACAGATTCAGTCCCTGGGGCCCACTCGGTGGGAGAGAGAGCATTGACCTCTGCATCTGTGTACACATAAATAAAATAAATATGGTAACAGTTCTGGCTGGCCTGGATCTCACTCACACAGATCCTCCTGCCTCTAATTCCTTTCTGTGTGCTGGGATTAATGGTATGTGTACCACACTGGACCAATAAAAACAAGTTTTTAGGAACTGGAGAGATGACTCAGCGGTTAAGAGCACTGAGTGCTCTTCCAGAGGTCCTGAGTTCAATTCCCAGCAACCACATGGTGGCTCACAACCATCTGCAATGGGATCTGATGCCCTCTTCTGGTGTGTCTGAAGATAGCTACAGTGTACTCATATAACTAAATAAATCCTTTAAAAATTTTAAAAACATGTTTTTAAAGTTAGCGATTTAGCAGTTATAGACAAAGCAGAATTTGACAGAGGTTTTCCTAGTCAGCTGCCTGCTTTTTACTTAAAACATCAGTTTAATAATTGATACAAAAGGAACTGGTGGTTGTAATCAACATAAATCCATCCAATCTTGTCTGGCTGCTCTGAGCAGTTACTCTCTCCTATTGAGTATAAGGACTATTTAGGGACCAGTACTGACATATGACAGTGTATAAAACCAGCAAGGTCGCCCAACAACCTTCTTGTACACTCTTTTTGGTGTTTTCTGAGAATATGCCTTGCTGTGTAGCCAAGACTGGTCTGGCTGGCCCCAAAGTCCATCCTCTTGCCTCAGCCTCTCAAGTTCTGGGCTTATAGACAGATGTGTGCTACCTTATTCATCTCTAACACTGCTGACAAAAGAAAAAGAAAGAAAAAGAAAGACAGATGTCTATTTCTCTTTTCCATATTAATTCCACATTTAAAATAGCCTGGTGAGTTCTCAGCAAGCTTGGCACTGTGCACACAATGCTCTGACTTAGACAGGAACTATAAAGATAGTTTCTAAGTAGAGGTGGCTAGAGAGATGGCTCAGCATCAGTGGCACTGGCTGTTCTTCCAGAGGTGCTGGGTCCAAGTCCCAGCACCTACACGGCAGCTCATAACCCTATCAAGTTTCAGTTCCAAGAGAGCAATTGTCCTCTTCTGGCCTCTGAAGGCAACAGGCATGTAAGTGGTACACGTCATAGGAAGTACAGGCAAAACATCCACACACATTAAAAAACAACACTAATAAAATAATTCTAAAATAAATACTTTCTTAAACAAAGAATCTGGGCCAGGTGTGGTGGTGCATGTGGGAGGCAAAGGCAAGTGGATCTCTTGTGAGTTCAAAGGCAGCCTGGTCTACAAAATGAATCTGGGGCAGCCAGAGCTATTACACAGAGAAACCCTGTCTTGAAAAATCAAACAAAACCAAAGAGAGTATCTGAAACAGAGGGGAAAGGACAGCACAGTGCACCTGTTCACTATAGAAAACTGCTATTCTTGGCTGTCGTCTTGACTACATCTGGAATTAACCAACCCAAGTGACTGCACACACCTGTGAGAAGTTTTCTTCATTAAATCATCAGGAGGGGAAAACCCCTTCTTTAGTCCACATCTTCTGAGGTGGGAAAATCTACCTCTAATCTGGGCCACACCTTCCACTGGCAGCCTACATAAAGGACATGGAAGAAGGAATCTTTGCTCTTGCCTGTTTGCCCTGGTTGTTGATGGCAAGTCCATTTCTTCACTGGCATTAAAGCCTGTTTCTTCAGAACTCTAGCATACGTTAAAGACATCCAGCCTCGTGGGCTGAACAACTACTAGATTCTTGGACTTTCTGTTGGCAGACAGCCAATGTTGGACTAGCTGGACCACACAGCCTGTAAACCACTCTAATAAATCTCCCTCTCTCTCTTCCATCCCTTCCCTCCCCTCCCCCTTTCTCTCTCTCTCTACTATTTATTCAGTCAGTTCTGTTCCTGTTCCTCTGGAGAGCCGTGGCTAACACACTGACATTAGCCCTAATGACGTGTAACAGTGTCAGACCCAAGGCCCAGACTCAGGCAGTGTGCAAACAAAGGCATCACTGGCAACAGTGAGCAGCAGCAGCTCCCTAGGAGTAGCCTGCTCCCAGCCGAAGACTACAGGGACTCCTTGATTAAATGGAGTGAAATCACTTTCCTGAGCAGCTCAGAGCAAATCAATCAGTATAAATCATAATTACAGCTATCATTTATTAAGGGATGTATTCTGCACCAGACTTGAGGCATATGCACTACCTAATGTGACCTCATAGCAACCTGAGGAGAAATCAGCCTCAGTGTCTCTCTCTACCCCTCCCTTCATCTCTCCCTCCTTCCCCTCTCTCCCCTTTCTCTCTTCCTCCGTCCTTCCCTCCCCTCTCCCCACTTCCTTCTCCAGGGCCTAGATGCTGGCCTATGAGCGAGGTGAGTGTTCTGCTGCTGCCCTGCATCCAAAGCCCTTCCTTTAGATCAAATGAGGCTAGTGGAAGTCTGAGAAGCCACGTGACTATGCAGGGTCCCTCAGTTAGGAACGGCAGAACAAGGGTCAAGCCAATGCCGTCTGCTCTGATTTTGGACTTCAGCCATGAGTGGACACTCCCTTATTTTACAGCCCTGAGCTGCCTCAAGGCTTCAATTCCTCACGTACATCTTTTGTTAACATCTCATCCTATCCATGACAACTAGACTCCCACATATACCCCCTCACTTACCTATCTGCTGGCAGGCTTCCCTATACTCTGTCACCGATAATATGCTTTTGTTAAATGCTCCAGCTTAGCGACGTGCCCGAAGCCTGCATACACTGATCAAATTAAGGTAGCTTCATTTTTAAAACGACAAATCTAGTTAAAGTTAGTTACAGAATTTCACTTTCAAGGGCTGGGGTGTAGCTCGCTGGTAGCATACATTCCCAGCATATGCAATATTCTGGGTTATACACTTGGGAATGAAATGGGGGTGGGGGAAGGAGGGAGAGATGGAGGGGGGGTAGAGGGAGAGAGACCCTGAGGCTGATTTCTCCTCAGGTTGCTATGAGGTCTATTGTACTATTGTTGCTATTATAGTTCAGGCAAAAGGCCAATTAATTCATTCCTGGGTTCTCTGTTGTTTTTTTCCTTTTTAAGATTTAAAACTTTGTTTTTGTTTATGTGTATGAGTATATGCACACCACATGGTACAGGAGCCATTGGTAAGAAGGCGCCTCATTTTCTAGACCTGGAGCTACAGTGAGAACATGAGTTCTGAGAACTGAACTGGGACTTTAAGCAAGAATAGCCAGTGCTCAGAACAGCTCAGCCATCTTTCCAGCCTGTACTGCCTCCTTTCAGGAAATAGTAGGAAATAGTGTCTGAGAAAAATATCTTTCCTAAGCCAGGATGACAAATAACTGTGGTACCTTTCAATTTCACAGAAACCCGAGTTCAGCCATATAAACTGTTAATTCTCAAGTGACACAGGATAACATTACTGTGGTTTTTATAGGATACTTCTGATAACAAAAAAATCTCCAGCCAGTTGTCACAAGAGATATTCAGCTGGTGGTTCCAGGCGACGTACCTTCCACCTTAGACCATGGCCAAGTTCATCCGTAACTTCCTGGAGAAGGCACAGTTGACGGTGGCCACTGCCATGACTTATTCAAAGCCTCAGTTGGCCATATTTTGGCACTTTGCCAAGGTTGAGCTGATTCCCTCAACCCCTGGTGAAATCCCTACAGCGATTCAGAGTGTGAAAAAATAATTCAGAGTGCTAAAACTGGTAGCTTCAGACACCTTACAGTTAAGGAAGCTGTGCTGAATGGTTTGGTGGCCACTGAGGTGTGGATGTGGTTTTATATCGGAGAGATTATAGGCAAGCGTGGCATTGTTGGCTATGATGTTTGGAGACCAATCTTTAACTTCTGATTTGAGTTCTTAGACAGAGAGAGAGACAGACACACACAGAGAGACAGGGAGATAGAGAGAGAGGGATTACCCTTCCTAAAAGCCTAGAAAGTATAAGATGCCACCTGCACAAAGCCTATCAGGTTCATAAAAGTAATGGCCAGTGTTGTACAATAAATGGTCTCTCAAGTGAAAAAGTCCCAGTTTGGTGCCAGGCAATGTAGCACATCTCTGTCATCCTAGAGTTCAGGAACTAGAGGCAGAAGATCATCCTTAATCAAGTTTGAAGTCAGCCTGGGTTGTTGAGACACTTTATCAAACAAAACAAAAGATCCCAGTTTGTAGGTTTGCTGATTCCCACTACACTAGATCTCCAGCTACCAAGACGATATAAACAGAGCTTAGCAGAGATATACACAGCTGGTTCTCAGGGACTAGCAGAGTAGGTTCTGCTCACAGTAGGGACCTGCCAATGCTTACTGCTACACTTAGTGTGATAAGTGTATGCATCTTGAAATGCCAAAGGGAAGTAACTATTTGCGGTCCTGAAGGCACAAGCAAGTTACATCAAGAAGCTGCCCAAATGCCCACAGTTTCTACTCTTGTTACAATGACACCTGCTGCCACATATGCACAGCAGAGGTTCTCAATCTGTGATTGCACACAGTGGTCACGGATCAGACATGCTGCATATCAGGTGTTTACATTATGATTCATTACAGTTTGAAGTAGCAATGAAAATGGCTGTATGGCCAAGGGAGTCTCCATGAGGAACTATCAAAGGGCTGCAGCATTAAGAAGACTGAAAACCACTGCTTTAGGGCACTTCTTGGTTACTATATGCCCTGTGACTAAAGGTCATAGAAGAAGGAGATTTTGCTCTTCGCCCTCTTGTCCTCACCCTACTAGCAAGTCCATTCCTCCACCGAATTAGAGCATTAGAGTCTACTTCTTAGGAATCCCAGCATCTGCTAAAGACCAGCTGAGACA
Organism: Micromys minutus; assembly: GCF_963924665.1. Lineage (NCBI taxonomy): Eukaryota > Metazoa > Chordata > Mammalia > Rodentia > Muridae > Micromys > Micromys minutus. Next base: position 51,867,336 of record NC_137956.1, on the reverse strand, counting down.
TGCAGCCTTGTAGACCAAGCAACTTGGACTTCCCATTCATAGCCAGCCACTGTTGGATTAGCTAGACTTCAGCCTGTAAGTTATTTTAATAAATCCTCTCTCTGTCCTTCTCTATATATGTAGGAAGAGAGGGAGAGGGAGGGAGGAAAGGAGAGAGAGAGAGAGATTCATTCTAAAACCTTTCTTACTCTAGAGAACCCTGACTAATTTGACTAATGCACATGATTTTATTTTCATCCTGAAAAGGTAACTAACTGATCAAAGATCATGTAATCTGGATTTGAATCCTGGTAATCTGGCCCACATCTCCTACTGAGCCTCTGTACGATCTCCCCTCTCTCTTTCTGTGGGTGGTTAAGCAAGATACAGTGATTATTTCCACCCCATCTTACAGACACGGCATTGTTAAAGGCCACAGAGAAGGCTCTGGGACTGTGTTGGTTTCACTCCCTGTTACTATGATAAAATACCTTGACCAAAGCAACCTGAGAGAATGAGTTATTTTAGCTCACAGTTCCATGTTAGTCCATTGTCACAGGGAAATTACAGCAGCAGGAACTTGGAGCCCGTTCTTACAGCCACAGTTAAGAGCAGAGAATGAACGAGTGTGTATTTTGTGCTCAGCTCTCTTTTGTCTACTCCTGAGCCATTCAGTGGTTGAGAGCACTTACTGATCTTGCAGAGGACCTGGGTTCAGTTCTCCAGATCTGAGAGGATCTGATGCTTCTGACCTCCTCAGTCATCTACACTCACATGCACATACCAACACGCACATAATTTTTAAAAAGTCTTTTAAAAAGAAGAAGAAAAACCAACTATAAAGGGGCTGACTGGCCCATATCAGCCAAGGAACAAGCACATCCTCTTTCTTCTTTAGGTTTTATTTGTCTTTCAAGACCATTATTATCAGGTGGCTCCTCGGGGTCAGTGAGATGGCTCAGCAAATAAAGATTCCTGCCATCAACCCTGAATTTGATCCCTAGTACCCACATAACAGAAGAAAATGGGTTTGGGCAGGTTGTCCTCTGACCTCTATATATACCATGACATGTCACCTCTACCAAACATAAATGTAATAAAATAAGATGTTCCCTCTTTAGGGAATTCTTTTCCACTCACCACAGTTATTATTCTCCAAATATTTTTCCTATAAAATATTTTTCCACTATAAAATAAATACATGTTCATCAGAAACCATAAAAAACATCCAGTAACAAGGGGGAAAATCTCTTGTGATATCCAAAATCACAACGTAGCCAAGACTAGTCTTGAACTCCTGAACTGCCTGAGAAGGGAGCTGTGTGGAGGGGGTGTCATGCGGACCTAGTGACAGAGTCCATGCTGGGCACGGCTCCATATTAAAACAGCACCCACAGAGTGAGACTGTGGGGTGGGGGGTGATAAAAGGTTAAGCCACCATTTTAAATATTTACTGCAACAGTTACCCACATCTGTTCTTGCCTTCCCCAAGCACACCCATGGCCATCCCCAGCATCACACCTATGCCCTTACAGCTGCTCCAGGTTTACCCAGATGCTTCCTTATAAGGCTTCTCTGCACACACTTAAAGCCATTCAATCTTAACTAGAGTTGGCTTTCTTCACTGTTCTGAGCACAGGTGACCATGCCACACTCCTGTCTGGAGTGACAAAGACACTTGTCCTTACCTGCATGCCTCTCATCTTCTGGAACCGTGCAATGGTATCGCTGAGGGTGTAGACACGAACATGGCCCATGTGCAGCTTGCCAGAAGGGTATGGGAACATGGAGAGCAAATAGAATTTGGGCTTTAATTTCTAGAAAAGAATAACAAAGGATGACAGAAAGTGTTTATTACATATTTTCTGGATGCTCTGCATATAGTAATATTTTGGTGCTTTTCTCAAGGTAATAATTTAACTTTTAAAAAGTCCTTAAAGAAAGAACTGTTCTCATTATGTAAAATGACAAAGATTCAAAGGTCCTGGTTTAAGCTAAAGAATGTCTAAAATAATTCAGATTAATGTGTTAAGGGTGAATTAGCCTCGGTGTTTTCAATTTTTCTCCTTCTTTTCAAAGCTTCTCTACTAAAGCAGTTTCTATCTAAATCTTATAGGACTGCTTTTCCAAATGAGCCTCTAACATGTAGATCCCCATTATTCAAGTGGAAGAGGTTGAAGTACTCAGAGATCCCCAAAACTAGAGTTCCCTCCTCAGCTCCTAATGGCTGCATCTGCCTGAGATCCAGTGCTGACAACGGGGTCTCCTGGTACTAGGACGGTCCTAAGTCTAACCAGCACACTGAGTTTCTCTTCCAACAGAAAGGCTTACGTGGGAAACACCATGAGGGAACATGCATTGTTTGTTTCCCGGTGGTGACAAACAGGTAACCACAGATCAGGGTCATATGACTCTCCAGCTTCAGGCAGCAGCAACATGAAAACACAGGAAATCTACATCTGACTATAATGAAGACTGGGCAGGGAGTCCTGTGAGGTCACTGCCTTTGGGCACCCTCAGTCTTCCATTGGCAGGAGGTAAATGCTGTCAAGAGCTTGTGCACATCAGAGGACAGAGGCCCAGAGGAATAGGTCTAGTCTTGGAGTTGCTTACCGTGGAAGACTTGACATTTTTGGTGCTTGTGCAAAGTTCTGCTGAGGATAGAACTGAGGACCTGTTGGGTGAGAGCTGCTATCACTGTGCTTCCTGCCACCCCATAGGACTACAGTAACTCTTAAAGGAATGATTGTTGGCCTTTGAGAAGCACCTTCTACCAAAGGCTCAGCCATCCATCCCCCAGCAGACTTTACAAATCCTGTCCAGGTAACTGGAGGCTCCTCTAACAGAGCCTCAAATTCTTCCATGGGGCATCTGGGGGAGTGACAGGTAACCGCTGCTGGTAGTCAATGAGGATGGGTCATCTATTGCCACCCTGTTGTTAATTTCGGCCTTCTGGTTCTCCCTTCTTGGTCCCTACTTCTAGAGTTTTAGAGGTACTAAGGCCTTGCCTAAGCACCTCTCTGAATACAAACAGAGAGAAAAATTCATACCCCTTCCTGTGCATGTGTGGGAGGTGATGATTTAAACACCGCTGGCTTGTATCTTCATAACTGATAGTAGAAAATGCCTACTGGTGATAGTTAATACCAACTGTTAACCTGGCAGGTCCTAGAATCACCAAGGAAGCAAGACTGTGGACATGTCAGTCAACCTAAGTTAACCAAGATAGGAAGACCTAACCTAATTGTGAGTGGTGCTGTTCCATGGAACTGAAAAAGAGAGAGCAAGAATAGTAGCCACATTTGTCTGTCTCTGCATGCTTACTGTAATGCAATATGATCAGCTGCCTTCCCCTCATGGTAGACTGTACTCTCTGAAACTGTGTGCCAAAATGAACCTTTTCTTATGTTGTTTCTGCCTGGTATTTGATCACAACGAGAATGACTAATACACAACTCTAATTAGGAAAGCAGAACTAGAATCCAATTTGCAGCAAAGGTTTTTGGTTTTGGGATACAGGATGTTGCTATGTAGTACAAGATGACTCTAACTTTCAACAATCCTCCTGCCTCTGCCTCCAGAGTGCTGGGATTTCAGGTGTACGTTGACACATGTTGCCATGTCATGTCCAGCTTCTTGCCAAGTTCTTGAATGTCATTGAAGGTTTTAAATCTTTAACAAAACCACAAATAATAGCTAACCACCACCACCCACCTATCCACCCACCCTTGCAAAAATGCAAAGCACAACTTTTCTTTATTCCATCTGTCCTCCAGAAATGGCCAAGCTAAGGAGGTGAATGATGCCACCTGGAGAAGGGAACACTTTTTAAAGCTTTTCTCAGAATCTGAAGGATACAAAACCAAAGCATCCTCTGTGCTACTGGTGATGGTCATTTCAATAAACAGAGTGGCAGGTGGGGAATGGAAGATCGCAGGAGTAAGGAGGCCCTGAGGTAGGGGCTGGTGTCCGCTCAGGGGCTTTGCTGCTTTTAAGAAGACTAGGTTGGGCTGGTGGCTTAGCTCGTACTTACCTAGCTTGTATAAGCTCATGGGCTTTATCCCTGGCATTGGGGGAAAGAAAAGGCTAGTGACAGAAAATCCCTTCCCCTTGTGAACAAACTCTTATAAAGGTACAACAGCTATTTTCTACTAGGTACAAAAATAAAACTGTCTCCTTTACTGAACACTTTCTCCTATCCACCATAGACTAGACCCCACAGCTTTTCTCTGGGAGTTTTTAGGACTACAGGAAAAAAAAAAAGCCTATAATCATGTTCTTTGGGAGCTTGAAAAGAAATAAAAATTCTTGACATAGACATTTAGGGTGGTGGTGTTTGTCTGTTTTTTTTTTTTTTTTTTTGTTTTTTTTTTTTGTTTTTTTGTTTGGACTGAGTCTTGCTTCATAGCCCAGGCTGGCCTCGTGCTGGGACTTCAGGCCTGTACCACATCTGGCCTATTTCTAGTCTCTGACTTTCAAGTTATTATATAAAACGATTTTCTTCTATTATAATCACCCTATCTTCTTGTAATACTTATTATGTCATACTAATTAACAACCTTGTCCAAAATTTTTCTACACACAGCTTTCTCAGGAGCCTCTCCTTTTGTGTATGTTTGTTCAGTGAAGAGTATATTAATGGCACCATCAAATAACCATAGGCTAGCACAGCTGACCTCCAACCCTGAGTCTCAGAGACACACAGGAGAGCAATGCTGCTGAGTCTTCCAGATTCACGAACATTTCTGTTTTTGCAGAAAAACTCAGCCTACTGCCTGTCTCTGCCTTGTGCTTTTCTGTGTGAATTAAGTCATTTTCCTCTGTGACAATGAAATGGGTTCCATCATCTGGAGGTGGAAAGAGAAGAAATGACAGGAGTTTGTGTTATAATTGAGTAGGAATCTGACTGAAAGGGAAATTTTCATAATTACATAAAAGTGCAGGCATGCAAGCCTTTAAGAGAAAGTAAAAGTGCCAGCGATGGGAAGAGGGTGATTTTTAAAAGCTGCTCCCTATTTCCACCAGACTGTGATTTAGAACGTGACTTCTGCATCTCTGGGGATTGCTCTCTGGAGCTGTAACAGAATCCACACAGGCAGGGCCTCTAATCCTGACCCTCACTTTGCCACGAGCTCTGAGGACTCAGACAAATCCCCATGCCTTTCCAGGTTCAGTTTAGTCTCTATCAATGACTGATACAGGGGTTTTTCAGAGACCAGGGGCTCTCAGAGGGTTCTAACTCTCCAGGTAAGGGTAATGCCTAGTCTCAAGGCTGTTCTGCTATTAAGTAACTCAACCAATGGAAATGGTACCCAGTACATGGTAAAATGCTCACTAAATAGAAGTTGTCGGGGTTTTTTGTTCTGGGTTTTTATTGTTTGGTTTTTGTTTTTGTTTCTTTTAATGGTGATTTGATGATGATGGCAAGACACTTGGCTTCTAAAGACTCACTTGGATGGATTTCAAATACACTTAATATCAATGTGAGGTGAATTCTAAAGCTTCATATACACCAGTGTTCAGTCAGGTTCTCAGTCCCCAGTAAAAATAGCATACAATCTTCCTTCCTTCCCTCCTTCCTTCCTTCCTTCCTTCCCTCCTTCCTTCCTTCCCTCCTTCCTTCCTTCTTTCCTTCCTTCCTTCCTTCCTTCCCTCCCTCCTTCCTTCCCTCCTTCCTTCCTTCCTTCCCTCCCTCCTTCCTTCCTTCCTTCCCTCCTTCCTTCCTTCCTTCCTTCCTTCCTTTCCTCCCTCCTTCCTTCCTTCCTTCCCTCCTTCCTTCCTTCCTTCCTTCCTTCCCTCCTTCCTTCCTTCCTTCCTTCCTTCCTTCCTTCCCTCCTTCCTTCCTTCCTTCCTTCCTTCCCTCCTTCCTTCCTTCCTTCCTTCCTTCCTTCCTTCCCTCCTTCCTTCCTTCCTTCCTTCCTTCCCTCCTTCCTTCCTTCTTTCCTTCCTTCCTTCCTTCCTTCCCTCCCTCCTTCCTTCCTTCCTTCCTTCCTTTCTTTTGGCTTATAGGTTCAGAGGCACTGTGCATTATCAAGGTGGGAGGATGGCAACATCCAGGCAGGCATGGTGCAGGCAGAACTGAGAGTTCTATATCTTCATCTAAAGACTGCAAGCAGAGGACTGGTATCCAGGCAGCTAGGGTGAGGGTCTTAAAGCCCACACCCACAGTGACACACCTACTCCAATAAGGCCACACCTCTTAATAGTGCCACTCCCTGGGCCAAACATATATAAACCATCACAAAAATGTTCAGTCATATTTTCTCATTTGATTTTTCAAAACAAGCTTGTAAGATAAACAACGTAAGGAACTGAAAACCGTGGGATTAAGGAAAAGACCAAGTTTTCCTTGTAAATTTCTCGACTTTCTTTTTTAGTGTTCATTTATTTATTTGATACTATTTCTCCTCTTAATTACAGATCTTCTTTCTAAACAATGCCAAAACTACCTTCCAGCTGAATATAAACAGCTCTCACTCTCGGAAGGAATGAGTGTGACTCCAGTAAGAGTCAGGAGACAAAAAAGCCAAGTCCGACAGTGTCAGCTGCAGGAGCTCAGATCCTTGCCTTGGCCCCACCTAATGAATTCCACAAATGTCTTTATTATCCCATTGTAGCTATTACAAAGGAAAGCCAATTAGTCTTTTGTATTTGCTCTGATCCACTTATAACAGGAAGAGGAGGATTTTCTGAAGAAATCAATGACAGCCAAATGTTTCATACAACTGTTAAGGGTAATAGGAACAGAAGTCAACGTCCACTGATCCCCTGAGGTGTTGAAGGCTGGACCCCCAACTTCAGATCCATCAAAGAACATGCTGGCTGCCTTTCTCAGGCCTTGATGCTCAAGTATCAGAGCTGGCTGCCAACCAAATTCACAGCAGAAGAGGCAGATACTACCTCACACAACCTCCTGACAGATCCATACACCTCTCTGTTAATCTCACCCACAACCTGTTAGATCTGTGGGTTCCATCCTACTACACAAGGATCAAAAAGGACCCGCACAGGCTAGTACTTCTGCTTTGTTGCATTTCCCTAATCAAAGCTGCTCCAGAATATTTACAATGAGGCTGCCTGTCGCACAATCATGTACAGTATTAACACGGACACATCTACCATGCTGCAAAGTTTTTTCGTCCCAACCTTATGCCACTTCCTTTGCTCCTCTCAACAATCCTCCTGGGAACCAAGTAAGTGCTATTATCACCCTCCATTTTAGGTAAGAAAAAGAAAGCACAATTATTTGGTTTAAGGCCACCCATCTAGTAACTTATCCTAGACCAAGCAGTGTGAGCCCAGAGTCTGAGTCCTTAGCTCCTCTTCTCTACTAAGGTGGTTTGAATGTGCAATGTCCCCAAAGGACCATGTTTGCACACTTGATCCCCAGATGGTGGTGCCATTTGGGATGGTTGCAGTAGCTTTAGGAGGTAGAGCTTTGCTGAAGTTGAGGTTCCATAGCCCGGTCCCATTTCCAGTCTATTCCTTGCTTCCTAACTACAGATGCAATGTGACCAGCCACCTCACATTCCTGACCGTCTGCCATGTCTTAACTGACGACCCACAATAGACTTTATCCCCTCAGACTGTAAACCATACAAACTCTTCCTCCGTTAGGGTGCTGCTTATCAGGCGCTTAGCATCTACCCCCTCAGAGTACTCACGTCTTCCTCGGAGACTCTGGACGCCTGCTCCTTTATCTGCTGGTGCCACCACTTCTCCACATCCTTCCTTGTCTGCAGTGTGTACTCCTTCGTCCACTTCCCAGTGGCACTGTAGATGCTTCTGGAACACCCTGAAAATATTCTTTCCCACAGGATGGCAGGTGGCCCACTAACTAGCTGCCTTTTCAGAGGAGAGACATAAAAACTCAGCCTCTGATAAGCGGATGCCATTCTTTAGGAGGAAAGACCCTACAAAAGAGGGCAAAGGAACATGATATACACTACCCAGATCTATATTAAGATCCTCAGCACCCATGTAAAAAGCCCCCACACGTACGGTAACACATGTGTTTATAACCTCAGCACTGGGGGATGGGGTTTGTGGAAATAAGAAGACCCCAGCCAAGTTAGTCAATTAGAGACCCTGTCACAAAAACTTATGTAGAAAGAGATAAAAGGCATCTAACAGTAGGGAGCTGAAGAGATGGATTATTTTACAAGAGTACCACAGCTCCTACAGAGCACTCACAGCGCAGCTCAAACAATCTATACCTCCAGTTTAAGAGATCTGATGTCTTCTGACCTCCGAGGGTTTCTGCATATATATGATATACAGACATACACTCGGGCACACACAAATACACATAAAATTAATAAGTAATACACATGAAATAAAATAAGTAAATATATTTTAAAACACCAAACATTGACCTCTGGACTCCACATGTGACTTCTATATACACATATGCACATCCAAATAAAAATAACAGGATATCACTATATAGCCCAGGCTGGCCTCTAATTCTCTATTCTTTTGCCTCAGCCACCTCAGAGCTAGGATTACATGTGTACCACCATAGCCAGCTCTGCAAATGATCAACTGTTCAATGTATTTAAGAAAAATTTAAATTAGAGCTCCAACACAAACCATAAACTGGCATAAATCCCACTGTTTTGCAGGGATGTGGGAATTTGAGACAGGGCTTCATCTAGTTCAGGCTATCCTTGAACTAGCATTGCAGACAAGGATGACCTTGAACTCCTGATTTCCCTGCTTCTGCCTCCCAAATGTTAATGGTTACAGGCACCACACACCATCAAACTTAGCTAATAAGATTATTTTTTAAGTACCACAATTAATCAATCTTACTCCAAAACCATAAAATATCTGTAAACCAAAAATGTTGAAGATGGTGAGTGAAACATGCTGGTCATCTCAGCACTAAGGAGGCTGTGACAGGAGAGCCTTGAGTCCAAGGCCAGTCTGGACTATACAGTGCACAGTGAGACCCTGTCTTCAAGAAAGAAATATGAACAAATTGCTAAAGAGTAAACAATTTGCTGAAGGAAATTATCTGTCCCAAGCTACAGTGACAAAAGGTTATACAACTCCATAAAGAGTTCACATATGAGGAAAGAACCCCAAAAACATGTTTAAAATAGGCAAAGGTATAGGCATGGAAGTATAACTCAGTGGTAGAGCACTTGCTTAGCAAGTCCAAAGCCCTGGATTCAATCCACAGAAGCAGGAAAAAGGGGAGTTGGAGCCCCAAGTGGGGGATAAACAGAGGATAAAAGCTAAGAAACATGAAAAGAATCAACTTTACAACTAATCAAAGGAATAAAAACAATTAGATATCTTCCTTATAGTTGTAATGAAAATAATTATGTGTATACACTATTGGTAAATATAAATCGAGAACACCTCTCTATAGCAATTTGGCAATGTATGTATACCAAGCGAGTTAAGAAACAGTGATATCTCACACCCAGAATGCCAGCAGCTTGGGAGGCTGAGGTAGGAGGACTGTCAAGAGTTCCAGTACAACCTGGGCTACCATGAGTTGTAGGGAATCTTGGGCTATATAGTGAGACCCTGTCTTTAAACAAGCAAGGAGCAGGAGATAGCACAGCAGTTAAGAGCACACACTGCCCTTGCACAGGATCCCCGTTTGGTTCCCAGCACTCACAGTGAAAGATTCACAACTGCCTGTGATTCCAGCTTCAGGAAGATCTGATGCCTCTGGACTACATGGTGTGCACACGCATGCACGCATGCACACACACACACACACACACACACACACACACACACACATTCCTCAGCACCAAAAACAAAATAAAACAAACACTGTAATGTGAGGGCCAGGGATATAGCTTAGTGGTAGAGTAATTCCCTGACAGTGCTTGAGGCCATTGGTTCCATCCTGAGCAGTGGGGAAAAAAAGAAATTAACCCCAAACCCTTAGGCATGGGTTCAAGACCACCCTCAAACTCTGTCCACCAGGGGAATATACTAAGAACAAATAGTCTGTGCTTGTTCAAGCCTATGAATTTACAGAGCTTTTAGAGTTCAACCACCTTCTGCTCGTTTACTTCCTAAGCACAGCTCTGGGCCATTTTAGCAGAGGGTGGTGTGGATACACTGAACGGAACAGATGTGACTCCCGTTTTACATGTACAGCGAGCTTGGGCCCTTTCTTCCTTTGCTCTGGCTCATCTTATTTCTTTACTTGCTGGAGTGTTGTCTCCTCTGCCTCTTTCCAAAGCATCACCCACTCATACTCTTCTTTCAAGTTAGACCTGACCCGACTTTACGTGAGGCTTAAGGTTAAAGTGCTTGGGAATATGAGGGACCTGAGAAATGGGCCCAAAATTATGATCATAAACAGAGAAACCTCGGGCAACGGTAGAAAACAGGTGAAGAATGAGAACACTAGGTAAAACCACACAAAGGCATCCATGCGCCCCCAAAAGAATATGCTGACTATCTAATTAGAGGCAGAGGCAGGGGGATTAGGAGTTCAAGGCCAGCTTCATAAAATCCTGTTTTAAAAAAAGTCAAACAAGGGGGGAAGAAGGAAACCAGGGTAGGTCAGGCACAGTGGTGGGTACGTGGCCCTGAACTCTGATCACAACACTCAGCTCAGAAGGCTAAATATGAGGACTGACTGTAAGTTAAAGATCAGCCTGTTTCATAGTAAGACCCAACCTCAAAGAAACCAAACGAGTGAGTAAACACACACCTCACCCCAACAAACATGTCTTGTAAAATACAAATGTTAAAAAGCACATGCCACTGCTAATTTCCTGCAGGATCTCAAGCAAATTATTTCGTATCTGGAACTCCACCTTCTCTGTAAGCTGTGAGCCTGTAAGATCCAGACGACTTCTGAAAGCCTGCAGGTCCTAATTAATACGGTGGGTCCCCCAAAGATGTACTATTGATGGTCCTTTTCTGGGTTCAAACCCCCAACCCCAGAGCGAAGATCCAGGCACCCGGGACAGGCGACTAGTAGAGGAGAATTCGAATACAAAGCCATGTAAAGGTGTGCGTTCTCCGAGCAAGAGTCCGGAGTTGTCAAAAGGGTCCAGGGCTGAAAGAGCCTATAGACTAGAGCTTTTCCCAGTTTGGAAAACTGCAAGGTCCCGGGACTCCCGGGCCTGTCCGCACCTTCAACTCCTGGGGCTAAGCGGGGCCTGTCTCTCGTCCTCTAGAGCCCCACTTGGAGCTTTCTGCGCACAGGCTCTGGCCAGCTGCTCCCTTCTGCCTCGGTCATTACAGGAACAAGACCAGGCCAGTCACTATGGGCGCCGCCATGTTGGCAAAACAACAACTTTATCGGAAGCGGAGGCCGCGGACACAGACAAGAGAGGCGGAGCCAAGGGGGAAGGGCAAGGTGCCTGAGCGACGGCACTGACTCCGCCCCCAGACTGTTCTCGCCCAGGGCTGGCCCCGCCCAGGCCTCGCCCTCTACGCTCTCCAGATTAGAACAAATTCTGCTTACCTGAAAGTCAGGGTTTTACAGTAAGAACAGAAGCAGGAGAGATGCTCTGGGGTGATTCAAGGCCAGGGTTTGCATCTCAGCGCCACAGAAGCTGCCTACTGGTCTGGTTTTTTCGACATTTTGATCCATTATGGGCCTGATGAGGGTTGAAGTACTTTTTATCCACCATATGAGATGATCTTCTAACCCCAGGAGGAGAATTACCTAGCCCAGAGTAGAGCAGGAACAAAATGTACTGACAGGAAAACAAGTTGTCTGACCTCCTTTCTGATGGGGTTAATGTGCCCCATCGCCCTGCACACACTGGAGCAAGTGCTTCTTGCTGTAACAAACTGCAAAGGAACAATGGGAAATCTTTAAGGACACATGAGAGAATTTCAGAATCCTAAGATTTGCTAATAGTGCAAAATGGTTGCTATCCAGTTCAGCAAAACACAATGTCTGAGTGCCATCTTCTCCTACGGGGCTGAAATTATAGTGCCTTCACAGACAATCATCCAGTCACTGCATATTCTCCGTCTTGGTCGTTACATGGGTTAATGCAGTCCATAGGGAAGCCAGCAGGGGTATACACGCCTACAGAATAAAACTTTATTCTGTGTGCCACCCAGGAAACATAGGAATCTTCTGTCCGTTTCCAAGACATAAACAACAGTTTCCTGATAACTTAAAGCTCAAAACACCATGTTGTTCTAGACCATCATCAAACCTCACCAGGAAACCAATTCTGTGCCACCATCATACACCCTGGTATATTTTGCACTAGGTTTCCACTGCACTATCTTCCCACATACACCCCAGAAGTGCCCTCCTTCAGTTCCAGCTGACTCTCCTCCACACAGTCCCCTCCTATCCTCACCCACCCCCAATCCTCCCATAATTCTACTTCCCAGGTAGGTTCGTATGTCTCCCCAGACCCCTTCTCATTACATAACCTCTCGGTTTCTGTGAATTGTTGCTTGATTTTTATTTGCTGAATGGCTAGGTTTCCCTTATAAGGAAATGCATACTATATTTATCTTTCAGATTCTGGGTCACATCACTCGGGGTGATTTTTTTTTTTCTAGTTCCATCTATTTGCCTGCAAATTTCATGATGTCCTTTTTTTTTTTTTTTTTTTTTTTTTTTTTTTTTTTTTTTTTTTTTTAACAGCAAAGTAATACTCCATTGTGAAAATGCACCACATTTTCTTTATCCATTCTTCTGTTGAGGGACATATGGGTTGTTACCAGTTTCTGACCATTATGAATAAAGCAACAATGAACATGGTTGAGCAAGTATCCTTGAGGTAGGATAGAGCATGCTTTGGGTATATGCCTAAGAGTGGTACATCTGGGTCTTGAGGTAGATCGACTCCCAATTTTCTGAGAAATCACTGTGTTGGTTTCCATAGTGGCTGTACAAGTCCACACTCCCACCATCAGTGGGGGAGGGCTCCTCCTGCTCCACATTCTCAACATGTGCTGTCACGCGTGTTATTGATCTTAGCCATTCAGACAGCTGTAAGATGGACTCTGAAAGTAGTTTTGATTTTGCATGTCCCTGATGGCTCAAGATATTGAACATTTCCTTAAGAGTTTCTCAGCCATTTTAGACTATTGAGAATCCTCTGTTTAGATTTGTACCTAACTGCAGTGTAGGGTAATGTCAGGGTGGGAAGGTGGGAGGGGGTGGGTGTGTGGTGGGTAGGTGGCCATCCTTATAGAAACAGGAGGAGGGGTGATGGAATAGGGGATATGGAGGGGAATCTGGGAAAGGATATAACATTTGAAATGTAAATAAAATATATTCAATAAAATAAAAAAATAAAGACCTCAAAAAATCTATTTCTAATCCTTGAGTTGGATTGTTGGGGTTTTGTTTTGTTGTTATTGTTTGTTTGGTTTTTTGGCTTTTTTGATATCTAATTCCTTGGATTCCTTATATATTTTGATATTGAGTCCTCTATCACATGTGGAGTTGGTAAAAAAAATTTCCAATCTGTGGGCTGCTGTTTTGTCTGATTGATGGTGTCCTTTGTTTTACAGAAGCTTTTCAGTTTCTTAGGTCCAGTCTATTAATTGTTTATCTTAGTGACTGCACTGTTGCGCTAGTGGTGCTCTGCTCAGAAAGTCATCTACTATGTCAAGGAGTTCAAGGCTCTTCCACACTCTCTCCTCTTTCAGGCTCCATGTATTTGGTTTTATGTTAAGATCTCTGATCTGCTTGGACTTGAGTTGCACACAGGGTGGTACATATGGATAAATTTGCATTCTTCCACTTGCACTTATCCAGTTATACCACTTCAGCCATGGGAGAAAAGCAAAGATTTCATCCCAGCCATCTTCTTTACTTTTTATTCTGAGACAGGGGCTCATTAAGTTGTCAGGCAGTCTTGAATGTGTTGTCCTCTTATCGAAGCTTCCCAAGTATTTAGAATTACAGATATGTGCCCTCACTACTGACTTAGCAATCCTCCTGCCTTAATGTCAGATAGACTTGAAATGTAAGCATATATCACAGTGCCTGGCTTCCTTTTCGAAAATAGAAGGAAAGAAAGGACGTAACGCCGTCTACACAGCAAGCGACTTGTCTCTTATTTAATGACGCGTCTCTGCAGCTTGATCTTTAAAAGTGAAAGGATTTACTTCCGTGCTACTGTCTTTGATGTAAAAATAGTTACTTTTCAGAAAAGCAAATGACTTTTAGGAAAATTCCACTTGAAACAATCTTCTGAAAATGTCAGTGTTAACGTTACTTCGTAAGAGGACAGAGAAATTTTGAACCAGAGTCAGGATAGAGGTTATATGTCCACGTATGGGGGCAAAGGCTCTCTGGTTATATATGGATTGAAGACATTAAGAGTGCCAGTTTTCTCTCAGTTTCCCCAGACCCAATCCCCCAGACTCCCACTGCTCCCACTGCAGCAGATCCCGAACTGCAGCCTTCTCTCACCCTGCCATATCTCATGTGGATCCCACAAGCCATTCTCTCCTTACCTGTCTCCCCTACAACTCCAGGAGGCACCCCTGATAACTCAAGGGTCTCTCCTCTCAAGACAACAAATAGGCTGAAGGCAGACCCACACCCTTCCTACTGCTCCCAAGATTCAATCCTCTCAGTCCCTTCCCCAGCTCTGTAACTAGAAACTTGCTGTGGTCCCCCTTCCTCTCTGATCCCATCTCCTTCTCCTGCCTCCACTCTTCCTTTCACCAACTTATCCCAGTACCCAGCCTCCAACACCAACAGATATTCTCTGTGAATGAACCAGCTGAGCAAGCCAGGAAAACAAGCAGCCTGCAGCCATTCACACTTTCCAAAATCCAGAGAGGAAACAGAAACCAAGGAACAAAACATTCACCCAACAAAGACAAATATAGAAGGCAGCACCTAGACCTACCACCATTCCAAACCCAGACACCTAGACACTAGCTTAAAAGAAAACAAAATAAAACAAAACAAACAAACAAACGAACCATTCAGGGCAATATGTCTTTACTAGAGCCCAGCTATCTTACCACATCAGGCCCTGAATATTCCAACATAGCTGAAGCACAGGGAAAAGAGCTTAAAACAGTCTTTATGACTATGATAGAGGTCCTTAAAGAGGAAATGTAAAATTCCCTTAAAGAAATCCAGAAAAATGCAATTGAACATTGAAACAAAATAGTGTTAAGACCTGAAATTGGAAATAGAATCATTAAAGAAAACCCAACCTGAGGGAAATATGGGAAAATGATCTAGCAGTTTGAACAGGAACCACAGAGGCAAGCTTCACCAACAGAATACAAGGGATAGGGGAGATAATCTCAGGAATTGAAGATACAATTGAAGAAATGGATACATCGGGTCAAAGAAAATGTTAAATCTAAAAAGATCTCTAACAATAAACCTCCAAGAAATCTGGGACACCACAAGGAAACCAAACCTAGGAATAATAGTTACAGAGGAAAGAGAATAAACCCAGCTCAAAGGCCCAGAAAATGTTTCTCACAAAATCATAGAAGAAAAATGTTCTAATCTAAAGAAGGAGTTGCCTATAAAGGTAAAAGAAACATACAGAGCACCAAACAGATTGGACCAGAAAAGAAAATCCCCTCAGCACACAATAATCAAAACACATATAGAACAAAGAAAGAATATCAAAAACTGCAAGGGAAAAGACAATCATAGAAAGGCAGATTTATTAGAATTATACCTTACTTCTCAATGGAGACTCTAAAAGCCAAAAGGCTTGCATAGATGTGCTGCAGACACTAAGAGATCACAGATACCACCCCAGACTACTATACCCAGCAAAACTTTCAATCACCATAGATGGGGAAAATAAGATAGTTCATGATAAACTCAAATTTTAACAACATTGATCTACAAATCCAGCCCTACAGCAAATGAAATGGAGTTATACTCAATGCAATTCCACTAAAATCGGGAACAAGACAAGGCTGTTCACCTTCCCCGGGTCTTTTTAACGCAGCACTCAAAGTTTTAACTAGAGCAATAAAACAACTGAAAAAGATCAAGAGGATACAATTTGGAAAGGAACAAGTCTAAGTATCATTACTTGTAGATTTTTTCTGCAGTATACATAAGTAACCCTAAAATAAAATCACCAGGAAACTCCCCACAGCTGATAAACACATTTAGCAAAGTATCTGAAACAAGATTAACTTAAAAATAATTGGTAGTTCTTTCATACATAAATGATAAATGAATTGGGAAAGAAATCAGGAAAGTGACATCCCACGATAGTTTCAAATAATATAAAATACCTTGGGGTAACTCTAACGAAGCAAGTAAAAGACTTGTATGATAAAAACTTCAATTTTTTGGAGAAAGAAATTGAAGATGGAAAATATCAGAAGATGGAAAGATTCCCCATGCTCAATGATTGGTAGGATTAACATAGTAAAAATGGCCATCCTATCAAAAGCAGTCTACAAATTCAAATTCCCTATCAAATTCCAACACATTTCTTTACAGACATTGAAAGGACAATTCTCAAACTCATATAGAAAAACAAGCAGACACCAGGATAGCTAAAACAATCCTGAACAATAAAAGAGCTGCCCGATGCTCTGCCATTCTCAATTTCAAGGCATATAAACAGACATGGTGATCAATGGACTCAAACTGAAGATCCAAATGTAAATTCATACACTTATGGGCCCTGACTTTTGATAAAGAAGTCAAACACACAAGACAAAAAAAGATAGCATCTTTGATCAACGGTGCTGATCAAACTTGCTCTTCCAGAGGTCCTGAGTTCAAATCCCAGCAACCACGTGGTGGCTCGCAACCATCTGTAATGGTTCTGATGCCCTCTTTCTGGTGTGTCTGAAGACAGATATAGTGTACTCACATACATAAAATAAGTAAATCTTTAAAGAAAGAAAGAAAGAAAGAAAGAAAGAAAGAAAGAAAGAAAGAAAGAAAGAAAGGAAGGAAGGAAGGAAGGAGCATCCATAGGAAACGATTCCCCTATACGGCAAAAAGGAAAAAAGAAAAAAGAAAAACCTAAAGAAATCCATTAGTCTTCTCCAAGCCTGCTGTTGGTTCTAACAGTCCCAGGCCAGGTCACTCACATCAAGGTTCTTTATCACCAAGCTGAAGTGAAGCTGTTCAGTTGATCTGGGAGCTCAGGATTAGAGAGAGAATGGGCAGGTTTCCCAACTAGCCCAGGGAAATTGAGCTGATAATAAAGTCTCTTCTGTCTGCTTTAATCTTCACACAAAAGAAGTAATCTGGAATACCACAGTGTTATGGGTAATCTATTATTTCCTCGTGCTGTTCTGGCTCCTGCTCCTGCCTTTCGAGGGACAAGCTTGGGAATGACTCACTTCCTTTCATTCTTGTCTCTAACCCCTTTTGCCCAGGTCTTTAAACCAACCCCTCTCTGTTCTGCTTGTTAACAGAATCCTGATTCAGTGCAACAACTCATTTTCCTGAATTCCACGAACATTAGGAAATGGAAATTAGGAAGGGAACTAGATTTACTGCATGGCTAGGTGCAGATTGCTGCTAATTTCTCCCCACCATGCCTGAAGAGAATGTATAGAAACCTATGGGACAAAGGCCAGAAGATGCATAGACTGAGTTGTGAGATAGTTGTCTAAAAAGGAATAGAAATGGTTTGCTCTAGAGCCAAATATGAACGGTCATGCCAGAGAACACAGATTCAGGTTATCCTCAAATTTGCATTCCAGCACAGTAATGATTATGAAGTTTCTATGGCAACAGAACAGGAAAAGTTATAAACCAAGTATTACAAAATATAACGCAGCAAGTGGAGGTACCTATGGTGGGCCCATGCTAAGTTGTACTATTGAGAAATTATGCCGGGCAACAGATCTGGTGTAAAAGTGCTTTACTGGGGGAAGGGAGAAGAGTGAGGATCTGGGGGAAGTGGACATGTAGACAGAAAGACAGGGAACAGAGAGCCATGAGAGCAGAGGGGGAGGAGAGGGGGGGAGAGAGCACGGGAAACACACACACACAGAGAAAGAGAGAGAATGAGTTTGGGTGGTGTGTAGTCCTTTTATCCAGTGCCCACACCTGGCACACCTGGCACACCTGGCACACCTGGCAGCTGCAGCAGGCCATGTGTAAGCAGCTGCTGGGTCCCCAAGAGTAGGTCAGCGGAATTGCCTGTACACTAACACCAAGACAATTTTCAAACACATCAGAAGAAACATCAGGAGAGTGGGTTATAGTAAAATGGGGGAAATCTGCTATAGGCCTCAGGTGTCTTCTGTTAACTGGGTAACAAACCGCTGCACATAAGTAAGACATGTCCCTGTATTGTCAGTTGTTAATTACTGGGCCAGCTGCACCAGGCTATGTAAATATTTGTCACTTCCTCACCTGCCCCAAAAGGCAAGGAGTTTCGGGAAATATTAAAATGGACACTCCAATGTGGAGCTAAATGCACAGACTCTGTCACACAGTCTTCAAGCTGCCCTCTCCACGTGGTTCCCTTTCCAGGTGAATCACTCCACCTGCCCTGTTGCTTCTGTCCCGGGGGAATACGACCGGCCCGGCCTGTTTGTTTCCTCCAGTGCCCGGCACAAACATGACTCCACAGCCCGGTAGCTTTTCAAGCAGGTTTATATATTAAATTCTCATACCACAAACCCTCTACACAATAAGCTTACAACCAATGGACAAAGATACAAACTGCCCTTCTGTATGAGATAAAAAGACCCATGGAAACCCTTAAGAAGAATAATAACGACCTCATCAAGCTAGAGATGCGCCAAAAGAAACATACATATCTGCCTCCATCTTTGTTCCTAGTACCTCTTCCTCTCCTCCTCTGCCTTCCTAGACCTTTCCCTGTCTGTCTCTCGCCTGTCCAATCATGTATCACCTTAACATAAATCTATAGCCTGGTGCCATGGAGTAGATTGAGTAGGTCATTAGGACCACAGTGCAAACTGGATAAGTAAGGAGTGTGGCTTTTTGCATAATAAAGAGCTGGCAACAAGAGGTGAGGCAGAAGACAGACACAGGAGACAGAAGGAAGAACAGGAGCAAGACCAGGAAGCAGCAGTGGGAGCCACCTGGAGAGGCGCACCACAGAGAAGTCCGGTTCCCTTAGGGGCTAGGCTGAGGGACTGCCTCAGAAAACAAGCCACAGCCTTGTACTGTACAGACACTTTTGTGTCTTTATTACTAAATCCCAAGCAGGACCCTGGGAGCCCTGTAATAGATAACATCTGGACATCGGAAGTGAGCGGCCTGTTTGACCTTCAAGTCGCAAGGATGTTACGTCACACGTAAACATTGGCCGTGAATGGCTGTTTCGGGGCTAAGGCAGCCCAAGATAATTTGGCTCCCAACCAAGATGCTCTAGTTCCCCATCGACATTTAGCCAGGCTCATGGAATGTTTAAGTAGGTATGCGTTTGGGGGGAGTCTGCTTTTCCTCTTGGGGTACCCAGGAACCACTGCATACCTGGCTGGACAGAAAGGAAAGAAGCTTAGCTCAGGTGGGTGGATTAGGCTGAATCTGGTTGGTGTGAGTGAGGGAAAAACAGCCTTCGCTGGAGACGGGCTTTCAGTGAAACAGCTTCTCTATATTGGGTGAAACAAGGGCTATATAAATCTTGGGGAGTGGGTAGGGGCTTTGGGGGTGAATGTACATCATTGACTGAGGCCCAGATGCTAGGAATGTTTCATTTGCATGAAGAGGAATTCTAGGTGCTAGCTGAATAAGGAGAGAGGACACTTAACCTGAAACCTGACCACCAGGCCACACGATCACCTCAAGGACAGCAGAGGTGGGGGTCATAAGGCATACATGAGTTAGGACATGCAGGCTCAGAGCATAGAGGAAGCAGCCCTACTCTTTCCTGCCAGTCTCAGGATGAGATTTTTGGGGTTTGGACACATTTCAACCTCACTCTTGCTCCAGAAAATAGTCTCTCCCCCATGTCACATGACTTTCTAGGTACACATCACCCCCTTTTTGTTTTATAAAGGGGAGGTGTCATCACAGTCATCAGACTCTATGCTGGGAACCGCATTGAACCGGAACCTGTAAAACGGTATTGGCCTCTGTGAAAGGGTGGAAACCTATAGGTGTGGGTCTCCTTGCCCTTGTAGATCTTTGGCCTATTTGGTTCACAAGGGCAAAAGGAACAGAGACGTCCAGCGGGGTTTTAGAAGCCCTGTGAGAACATCATCAGTAAATATTGAGGGGGCCCTGGTGATGGGCTTCTGGAGACTTCAGCTCACACAATAAAAAGGTCTTTTCCTAACCAGGAGGGAAGACTGCCTGGGCTTCAGATTGTCTTCATTGTCTTTGGTATGCATGATATGGGAAGGATGGGTCCTGTTCCGTGGCATTCCTATGGAGATCAGAAGGAAACCTTGTGGAACTGGCTCTCTCCTACCTTTATATGGGTTTTGAGGCTCAAATTCAGGTCATCTTGCCAGTCCCTGGTACAGTTATTTTCATCCAAAGATGTTTTCTTTAGAAAATTAGATTATTGTGGGGCTTAGGAGAGGCACTGTTCAGGTTTATGGATTAGGAAAGAATGCTGTTAGCTAAAAACATGGATCTGGAAAAATCAAAGGGATTCTTACTAAACATAGACCACAAAGAGGTCAAGACCTGTTTTAACTGTAACTGTGGCTCATCGGCATGTGTATCAGATTTTCTCAGAAAAAAAAAGAAAGTGGAGTTCTTTGAGGTGCTTTGATCAGCCCTGTTAAAATTCATGACTCACCCAGTAAGAGGCTTAAACCAGAGCCAAGGTTCTTTTGACTCAAGGGACAGCTCTTCTTCAAAATTCATAGAATTACCACCTTTCCCATAACATAAGAGGCTTCCACACAACAGAAATTGGGGAAATCCCTTTTTCCTCCAGTGTTTCCTTTTAAGATATTTGATCACTTTACTGCCCCACCCATATCTTCACCACCTTTCGCTCTTTCAGACTCTGATGTGATGTTCATTCAAATAGTTCCATGAATACCATAGCATCCAGGCTTTGTGGCAGGGGTTAGGTACACAATGAAAACAGGACAGACTCCTCCAGACAGTCTCTACCCTGCCTTCTCAATTCCTCTCTTACCTGAGTGTTCCTGACTCTCTCCCTCTGTTTCTTGTCTCTGCTGTCTTCCATATTAAGGAGCCTGGTCTTCTCTTTCCTTCCTCCCCAACGCATCTAGAATCAGAATGGGAAACTTGCTCAGATTGCATGAAGTGGCTTGTGAGATCAAGTTCTGCCCGAAACCCACATTTCTCCTTGAGCTCCCATGCACAGGAGCTAATAAGGACTCTTAATTATTTTATCCACATCTCAAGCTTTCTGTTCATTGTAGTAAGCCCATCTTCTATCCCCCACATACTTTCTTTCCCCATAAAAGTTATGGTGTCTGTTCTCTCAAGTATCTTCCATGACCCTCTACAGAACCACGTATCTGTGAAAATCCTCCTGCCCAGGTGTTCCTTCCCTCTCAATTCTTTCGACAACCTCTAGTCTTTATTGCTATTGTGTTTATTTATTATTTGTATCTGGGGGTGCTCTGCTATGGTATATGTGTGGTAGTCAGAGGACAACTTTGGGGAGTTAGTTTTTTCCTTCCACCATGTGTGTCCTAGAAATCAAACTCAAGTTGTCAGGTTTGGCAACAAGTACTTTAATCCATCTTACTGGACTTTGTTCTATATTTTTGAGACAGAGTCTCACCATGTAGCCCAGAGCATTCTAGAACTCACTAGATTCTCCAGCCTCAGCCTTCTGAGCATGTGGTATCACATCAGCTGCTGAGTGTGCTCTTTTTGCAAAGAGAATATGAAATTGATTCCCACTAATCACAGATTCTGCATTTGCAACTCTCTGTTTGCTAAAGTTGATGTGTGATTCCATAATTGATAGTATAGAGAATTATAATCCAGCAACTCTGGCAAGGGATCACATCCAAAGACTTTCCAGATTTATGCAATCTGGAATGACACACCTTTAATCCCTCTGGCTGGAATACAGACACAGCTTTAATGCACACCTTTAATCCCAAACAATGATGTCTAATTGAGGGGCAGACAAAGTGACAAATCAAAGAAAGATTTGACAGGATGAGTCAGAAATAGGATATGTTTAACTTTCACGAGAACAGAGAGGAAAGATTGCTGAGGGACACACACATGCACACACGGACACACACACACACACACACACACACACACACACGGGGGGGGGTGGAGAGAGAGCGGGAGAGAGAGGAGTTTTTCAGGGACAGTTTTAAAGAGACAGATTGCAGGTGAAGACAAAATGAGCCAGAGAATGAGAAGGAGCCAGAAGATTGGAACAGATTGCCAGAGTTAGTTTGAGGCCAAGCAGAGCAATTCAGTCAGAAGCCAAGAGAAGCCAAGTTGAATCAGTCAGCCAGTCAGAGTTCAGAAAGATCTAGAAAGGATGAGCTTATTATTTAACAGTAAGTCTCCAAGACAACAATTGCATCTGGTAAATAAAAACTTACATTTATAATAATATTCATGTTTCTTTTGAGATCACTTATAGACATGGACAAAAAGTTAGCAAAAAGAAAAAAACCCAAATACACTTCAGATTCATATTCTCAATTGAAATGCTGTCAGCCCAATAGATAAAGATCCTGCAGGTACACCTTGGACTTAAGACCATCTGTTACCACTTACTAGCCCAGTACCAGGCCCATCTGGTATCTGATCAAAAATGGACGTCTCCACCTGAGTGAGCCCAGTCATGCCGTGTACCCAGCTTCTGAGCAGCGCACTGGGTTCCCAGCAGCTCTCAAATAGAGATGGATATCCTGAGTCCTCTCAACAGCAAGCCACTGAATTGTAGTCTGAAGGAGTAACTGAACCATTTAAGAGCAACCAAGCCAGGGAGAAGCGATGTAGAAACAGATGATAGAAGAAGTGAGAGATGATTAAAGAAAAGTAAAAGGTACAGGAGCCACAGAAGAGAACCAGAGGTACAGGTCACCAGAAGTGTTTCAGAGAGATGCCAAGTCATAGGACCAAGGTCTTAGACCACAGGCAACACTAGTTGCTGCCGAAAGCAATTGCAAGATTAAGGGTCCCCATTGATGTGTTTATAAAAAGGGATAAAGAAAAGATATGTCCCAGGTTTCGGCACCAATGTTAGAAAAAAGATAAAGAGAGTATGTGGAGTATGGTCTATGGAGGTGTGGTGAGGCTCTGGCAGACCCATGTTGTGAATCCTTCCCCCTAAGGGACTAGTCACACGATGGTATAGTACAGAATAAAGTTTATTCAGGGCATGGGGAGGGGAGTTAAGAGGATAGTAGAGGCAGAGAGAGAGAGAAAAAGAAAAGGAGTAGAGAAGCAGAGGCCAGTCATGAGCATGTAGAGAGAGAAGGGGGAAGGGAATGGGGAGAGGAGGGACAAGGGGAGCAAGAGAGGAGCAAGAGAGCGAGAGACAAAGAGAGAGAAGAGGGGGCAATCAGCCCTTTTTATAGAGCCAGGTAACTATGGGGCGGAGCATACCTGGCTGTTGCCAGGTAACTGTGGGGTGGGGTTTACATAACCCCAACATCCATGTCCCAGGCCTGCATGAGGATTCTAACACTTGTAGAGACAGTTCCTGTTTTACCCGAGGCCTGCCATGATTTTTTCTTAGTAGAACAAATGGACCATCAGCCATCTGATTGGTGACAGTGTGGCTGCCACCACCATTCTGCAGAAATCAGGACACTTTGAGGAAACTGAGGCACTGAACATCTATGAATATTGTTTGACAGCGCTGCCTTATATAGGATTTTCATAGCTATGATAAAACATCATGACCAAAGGCAAACTGGGGAGGAAGAGGTTTATATGGTTTATACTTACACATCAATTCCATCATTAAAGAAAGTCAGTGCAGGAACTCAAACAAGGCGGAAACCTGGAGGCAGGAAGTGAAACAGAAGCCATGGAGAGTCCTGTTTACTGGCTTGTTCCCCAAGGCTTGCTCAGCCTGCTCCCTCTCTCCCTCCCTCCCTTTCTCCCTTCTTTCTTCCCTTCAACATTTTTTAATATTTATTTTATTTTGTATGTATGTTTGGTTGGCATGTACACATCTGCCCACATATATGTACACATCTGCCCACATGTATGTACACATCTGCCCACATGTATGTACACATCTGCCCACATGTATGTACATATCTGCCCACATGTATGTACATCATCTGCCCACATGTATGTACATATCTGCCCACGTGTATGTACATATCTGCCCACATGTATGCCTGGTGCTAATGAAGGCCAAACAAAGGCTCTTCTGAAACTGCAGTTACAGATGGTTTCAAGCCACCACGTGAGTACTGGGAATTGATCCTGGGTCTGTTGAAAGAAAGAACAACAAATGCTCTAACCCACTGAGCGATCTCTCCAGCCCCAACTTAGTCTGCTTTCTTATACACCACAGAACAACTTGCCCTGGAGTGGAACCAATCACAGTGGGCCGAGCCCTTCCACACCAAGCTTGTCCATGGGCCAGTCTTGTGGAAGTCATTTTCTTAATTGAGGTTTCCACTTTCTAAATGACTCTGGTTTGTTGACGTAAAACTAGCCAGCACAGCAGCACAGTTGTGAAATGTTTCAATTTGTCTGGCTCCAGAGTCTAAGCCTTTTCCCACTAAAGCCAGGCTGTCTCTCTTTGTCTTGCTGCACAAATTTATTTGAAGAAAGGGAGCTAAATGTCTGAAAAATCACCAAATGTGTCACCTGGTCATCACCCCCATATAACCACTTGTCCTCTCCACAAAGAAAAGGAAAGGTGAAGGGGTGTTGGTTGCCTACTCTTGAAGGTCATTGCTGTGGTCTCTGCATAGTTGAGCCTCAGCTGCTCCCCTTTAACGTCCGAACAGCCTTGATTCATGTACTTACCCTGTGAGCACTGATAAAGTTTTAAATTGTACTTTTTATTTATTTATTTACTTACTTACTTACTTACTTACTTATTTGTGTGTGTGTGTGTGTGTGCTCATGTGTGTGTGTGTGTGCTCATGTGTGTGTGTGTACACAAGTGTGTGTGTTTGTGGGTCTACGTGAGTGTACATACACAGCTCAGAAGCCAAAAGAGGGTGCTAGATCTCTTGAAGTGGTTCTCAATTCTCAGTGCTGTGGCCCTTTAATACAGCTTCTCATGCTGTGACCCTTTAATACAGCTTCTCATGCTTTGGTGACCCCAAACCATAAAATTATTCTCATTGCTATGTCACAACTGTAACTTTGCTGTTGTTGTGAATTGTAATGGAAATATCTGATATGCAGGATATCTGCTATGTGGCCCCTGTGAAAAGGGGTCATGACCCACAGGTGGAGAACCACTGCTTTAGTGTCAAGGTATCTTTAAGCAGCCTTTCTTGGTCCTGGGATCTCAACTCTATTCCTCAGGACTAAGCAACAAGCGCTCTTGACTGAGCTATCCTGCCAGCCCCAACAAAGTTTTAGTTAATTATTGTTCAGCATCAAAACACACACACATCCTTATTCATGGTCACCTTGGGAATAAGATGGGCCCTGTAGTACTTGTCTATTACTGTGATAAAACACAATGACCAGGACAACTTATAGAAGGAAGGGTTAACTTTTGGCTTACAATTCCAGAGGGGCAGGAGTCCATTATCATGTTGGGGAGAAGGGGGAAGCAGGCATGGTAGCAGGAATAACTGGGAACTCATGTTTCTAGCCTCAGCAGGGAGGGGGAGGGGGTAACATTTAAAATGTAAATAAATAAAATGACCAATGATTAAGAAAGGAACCAGAATTGAAAATGGTGCAGGTTTTTAGGCTCTTAAAACTCATCTCCACTGACATACCTCCTCCAACAAGGCCACACCGCCCAAGCCTGCCCAAACAGGGCCACCAACTGGAGACCAAGCATTTAAACATCTGGCCCTAAGGAGTCCATTCTCATTCAAACTACTATAGGCCATTTTCCACCTTGGTACTTGCTGACCTGTGGGCTAAGCCTGTCATTCATGGGCCAAAAGCTCAGGATCCCCTTGTGGGAGAGGAGATAGGGCTGGGAGCTTTTCTGGAAGTTGCTACCAAGCAACTGGGCTTTGAGCATCCTGGAGTGAGAGTCTTATTTTCCTAAGAGCCCAATAGTGCAAAGGATTCATTACCAAACATCATCTCCTTAATTAACTTTCAAAACATCGTATTTTTTTCCTCCCAAAGCCTTATGATTCTCAAGTGCACATGAACATATCCCACTTGGAATGACTCATACCACAATTATACTTTGACACAGAAACAGACCTTGGGATTAAATTTTTAATCTGTTGATAAAAGGAAAGGGGGGAAAATCCATTCAAGTGCTGCAAATCTCCTTAGGCCTATGATTGCTTCTAGAAAGAGATAATCTTATTTGAAGAAAGACCGAATTTATAAAATTGTATTAGATACATTTGGCCTAAAGATATTTACAATTTGTTATTATCAGGCTAAGAAGAGGTTATGGACAACACACATTTATTTCCAAGTGCCTTAAATGTATCCTGTCCATATTTTGATGATTATCTACAATTTATCCACAATTTTAATGAACTTACTTAACCGAACATCTGTAGATCTACATTTTGCCATTAATTGGTCATACCATGTTCTGGGATCACTTGTATTTTTATTAATTTATTAATTTATTATAATACAGTGTCAAAGACCAGTTTTGACTCCAGGGATAAACTAAGATGGGATGTAGCAGACCAAAAACTAGTATCTCCTGGCAATTGTCTCTCTTCTGCTCTTCTGGGGCCAGAGCTGATGGCTTCTGATAATTAACTCTTGCTGATAGCATCAGGGAATTAAGAAAAGAAACTTAGTTACTTGGGCTGGCACTCTCTGTGACTGGCAAGAAACCCTGAGCTCTTTAACTCAGTGGCCAGCACAAGAGCAGCCAGCTGGTGAGAGGTTCAAAGCTTATTAACTCTTTGTGAGCTTTGAGCTTTCTCAGTGAGAAAGAAAAAAGAAAAGGAAAGAGAAAGTCACACACACACACACACACAAACACACACACACACTGGAAGAGGGAAAGCATGCTCTAACAAGTGAGTTCCAACAAGCAATATTATACATGTATATACATACATATGCACACATACATACAGACAAGTATACACATATGCATACTTACAGTTGGTAGAGCAAAGCTATAGTGAGCAGGCTCTAACAATTTTATTTATGCCTTATGTAGGAAAAGCTGTTACACAATAGGGTGTTACATCAGGATGTGGACAATAAGTTCAAAGAAAACGATTCTATAAGCCCATTATAAGTTCATAGCAATAATTTTGTATATTCATGGCCTTGCTTTACCATGGTGCATACCTGTGACTTCATCCTTTGACCTGACCTAGAATGAATAGTTTTCCTTGATCATAAATCTGTCCCAAGTCTATTTCTCTTCCTAGAGTGATTTGCATTCTTATAGTGCATGAATGCTCATTGTATTTCTTTTCATGTAGCCTTTACTTACTATTCCATGATGAGGAGGGACAGTCCATTCTTGATTCTAACTTTATTATATCTTTCTAGCAAAATGACTAAAACCACCTTATTATATGGTCCATCAATTATTCTAACTTCCTAAAATTATTTTAATCAAGCCAGGAATTCTATAAAATCATCAATTATCTAAACAGCACTAATACAAGAAAATACATTTTTATATTGATTCCTCAGAAAATCTCAATAGAGTGGGTTAAAAACCCAAGAAGGGTTGGGGCTGGAGAGATGGCTCAGTGGTTAAGAGCACTGACTGCTCATTCAGAGGTTCTGAGTTCAGTTCCCAGCAACCACGTGGTGGCTCACAACCATCTGTAATAGGATCTGATACCCTCTTTCTGGTGTGTCTGAAGACAGCTACAGTGTACTCATATGCATTAAATAAGTAATAAATAATTTTTAAATAATCTTTAAAACCCCAGGAAATGCGAAGTGAATATGTAAAATAAATAAAAATAAACAATCAACCAGGAAACAACAGACTATGTCAGAGATATGAGAAATGCAGCAATGGCAGGCATGGAAAGGTAGAGTTACAAGAAGAAGTCCTGGGATAAAGTCCCTGGGGTCCAGGCCTCTTCAGAGACTGCCCATCACAGCCATGCAAAAAGGTGGGCCATCTCTAGGAAGCTCACTTGCTTGCCACAGCCTGCTTTGCATAGCTCCTACCAACTCTGAATCTTATCCTGTAACTCGGGCTGGCCTTGAGCTGTAATAGTTACTTTTCTTCATTGCTTTGGCCAAATACCTGATAAGATATAGCTTGAGGACCAGGAAAGGCATAATGGCATGGGCAGGTAGCACCTGGCCACACCGAATCCTCTACAGGAAGTAGTGAACAGGGAATGGGCTGGAGCTGTAACAACATCACCAGGTCGATTTCCAGTGACCACTTCATCAAAGTTCTATCTCCTGAACACTTTACAACCTTCCCAAACTGGGCCACCAAGTGTCGGGGAAAAACATGAACCTCTAGGGAACATTTCATATCTAAACCACGGTAATCAGTCTGCCTTGAACTCTTGGCAATCCTCCTGTTTCAGCTACCCATCAAGCTAATGAATGGTTCCTTGAATCTGTGTTTATGCATCTTGTCTTCCTAGGTAGTCTGGAAGTGACAAATCCAATGATTGCTCGGCTGACCCATGCCCAGCAATGCAGTTTGACGCAAAGGAAAACCAGGTGTGAGCTCAGCTAGAGCCCAAAGATCCAATGTCTTATTTTCCATCTCAAATCACACAACAGACAAGGAAAATAGAGGTCTGTTTCCAACTCTGTCCATGTTGTAGGGTATAGAGATTGTGTGTTGTTAAGCCTCATATGGTGAAGGCTCGGTCCTCAGCTAGTGGATCCAATCACATGAGGGCTCTGGTCTGACCAATGAGTTGAACTATTATTGTGAGGTGGTGGAGATGAGGCCTAATGGAAGATATACATTCTTGGGAACCATGTTTTGCTCCAGGCCCCCTCCTCTGCCCTTCTCAACGTCCTGGACATTGTAAGCTGTGTATATAAATTACTTTTCTGTTGCTGCAATAAAGTACAACGACCATGGCAACTTATAGAAGGATTTTATTTTAGCTTATGATTCCAGAGGGATGAGAGTCTATCATGGGAGGGAGGCATAGCAGCAAGAACAGAAAGATTAGAGCTCATACTTTCAAATACAGGCATGGAGCAGGAAGAGAGAGAGAGAGAGAGAGAGAGAGAGAGAGAGAGAGAGAGAGAGAGAGAGAGAGAGAGAAACAGAGAGAGAGAGAAACAGAGAGAGAGAGAAACAGAGAGAGAGACAGACAGACAGACATAGAGAGACAGACAGACAGAGAGAAACAGAGACAGATAGAGAGACAGAGAGAGACAGAGAAACAAAGAGAGACAGACAGAGAGAGATAGACATAGAGACACAGACAGACAGAGACAGAGAGAGAGAAAGAGAGAGAGAGACAGAGAAACAGAGAGAGAGAGAGAGAGAGAGAGAGAGAGAGAGAGAGAGAGAGACAGAGAAAAAGAGACAGAGACAAAGAGAGCAAGCTGAAAACACCCTGGGGTTACTGAACTCCCAGACAGTTTTTAATGACAAACTTCCTCCAGCAAGATTACCCACCCAAACTCCTGAAACAGAGAACCAAGTATTCAAAACCAGAGCCTATAGAGGGCATTTCCCAGTTGAACCACCACAGTGGGCAGCTGTGCTCCACCATGACTTTCTGCTACAACATCCTAACTCATCATGGGCTCCAGAAAATGGAGGTGGTGCAATATGGACAGAAACCCCCCAAACACAAGCCAAAATGAATGTTCCCTTCTTTAAGTTGTTTTTCTCAGGGATTTTGTCCAAGTTATAAAAACACAAGTAGGACATGTGAAAAGTGAAAGAATGTAATGAGTGCCAGACACTTGGAGGATGTAGCAACTGGTCAGCTGACATTAGTGTCAGTAATGTAACTGGCTGGTCTCTCCGTGGCTGAGGGACCTGTTGGCTTTGCTTGTCTGTGACCATGTCACGGGCTGATAACCAACACACCCTAAGCTGAGAACAATGTCAAACATAGCTGTATTTTGTTACCTTTTAAAAAAAAAAAAAAAAAAAAAAAAAAAAAAAAAAAAACTAATCCTTCTTCAGAATATATACTTAAGGAGAACCCCTAACTATATTTTTTTTCAGGTGACAGTGATTATTAAACCCAGAGCCTTGCACATGCTGACAAATGGTTCAATTACTAAGCTTCAACCCCAGTCCTCAGGAGGTTGAGGCAGGAGGATCATACATTTGAGGCCATCCTGAGCTGCAGAGCAAGATTCTGTTTCAACTGAACAATAATAAATAAATAAATAAATAAATAAATAAATTCAAGCTGCAAGAATTCCTGGCTGACCACACAATAACAACATCTCTGCCATTAACACCATCTAAAATTTCTACTGCAGCCCAAAGGGAAAGGACAAAAAACAGTGGATGAAATGCAATGAATTTTCATGGTGGGAGAAAAAGAAGCCAGAAAGGATGAGGTCTGGGAGAGGAGGAGGAGGAAGCAGAGGGAGAGGAAGAAGAAGAGGAGAAGGAGGAACAGGGGAGGAGGGGAGGAGGGGAAGAGGGGAGGAAGGGAGGAGGGGAGGAGGGGAGGAGGGGGAGGTGGGAGGAGGGGAGGAGGGGAAGGTGGGAGGAGGGGAAGAGGGGAAGGTGGGAGGAGGGGAGGAGGGGAGGAGGGGAAGGTGGGAGGAGGGGAAGGTGGGAGGAGGGGAAGATGGGAGGAGGGGAGGAGGGGAAGGTGGGAGGAGGGGAGGAGGGGAGGAGGGGAAGAGGGGATGAACCAAAAGGAGGAACTATCCATTGGATGGAGCAGGCAGAGATATTATCTTCCCGACTCTCTGTTCAGGTAGAAATATCACTCTAGATCAGACAATCAGTCAGAAACATCAGGTGATCACCACAGTGAATCTATCATCAACCAGACTGTTTTGTAGCTATTTAAAAATAGAATAATCTGTCTCTCGGAGACAGCTCTCTATTGTGGAACCTCTGTCACAGCCAGGGACTACTGAGAATAAGGGGCTGTTTCATCTCTGTCACCCTCAGCTTCCTATCTGCAAAAGAAGTTAGACAGAGGTTTGTTTTAAGAATCATGTGAGAGCAGACACAGAAAAATGTGAAGCAGTGCCTGACGCCAGGTGTGCTCTCAGTAGCACAGACCCTAATGCTACAGATGGGTCATTCCTTCCCGGAACCAAGTGCTGCCAAGGTCTGAGCACATAGATACAGCCAAGACCTTGACCTATTCGTGGCGATAGAGTACACAGAGTATGTACTCAAACTTTCTCTTGGCTTGGCCCCCATGTTGTCTACATCTAATGTGAATATTCATATGCATAACTCAGGGACCAAATGGTCTGGGATGGAGTTGAGATTCTGATCTCTAGATGATTTTTATGGATGCTAAGGACAACCACCCATGCATGGACCACACCGAGCATATTAAAGACCTGGAGGTTGGAGGCAACATCAGAGCTGTGCAAAAGGAGAGCTAAGATGTCTGTCTACCAGTGGCTTACCCATTCTGTAAACTGTTGGGGCAAAGATCTGAGTGATGGCGAAAAATAATCATTTTAAGAAGCTGTGATCTTAGTACTAAAATGGCTAAGGCAGAAAAATCACTAAGTTCCAGAGCAGCCATATCTATTTGCAAGACTCTGTGCCAAAAAAAAGGGAAGATGGCTGAGAGGGCAAGGCAGAAGTGAACTACTTCTAAAGCCAAATAAAATAGTAAAGGGAGTGCTATCAAAAATTTGACAACCAGGGGTTGTTCCTATTGAATCTACTTGAATAAATACATTTAAACCATTTGGAATTGACCACCTGCTCTTCAGATAAAGGTTGCCACAGTGCACGGAAGAGAATTTTTTAAGAGTACCTAACGCACCTCTCCTGCTGCCTCTTGTTTCTATGCCAGCTTTTCTCAGCAGATCCAGAGGCGAAGACTAACCTCTATCCACACAACTGTGTTTCTGTGAGTGGAACTACTCATACATGAACAGATTCACCAATTCAACCAACAGCATCTCAGCATCTCACATTAAACAATATCTCTGGTCCTGAAGATCAAGAGGATGAAGACTTAGGATCTAAGCATGTTCACAGGGGCTCGGGGTATAATGATTGAGACAGCTGACAGAACCTACATCATCCATGATAGTGTATGTATGACCACTGAAGAACTCAAAGGAGGGACACATCTCCTTCTGGAGTAGAAGAAGAAGGAAAAATCTGAGTAGGCATCCTGGAAGAGGTGGTTTCTATGTTTTCCTACTTCTTTGCATTGACTACTAATTTTCAAGTTCCTGAAATGGGGCCTGCAGCAAAGTAAAATCTTGGAATTCTGGAGAGATGGCTGAGGTATCTTTGGCTCTTTGGTTCCTGTGATCCACCAATAGCAGGCAGAAACAGTGATCCTGATCAGAGGACCTCAGGAGTCACACCAACATCTGCTCACATGAGTACAAGCATCTCCTAAACAACCTCTGTCATCCAAGTGTAAATAATTTGTTGGTTCTGCCACAGAGGAACCAGGGAGTTCAAGTTCCCTGAAGATGGAGCTATGGAAGGCTCCCCAGGGCTCTAGCTCACAGTGTGGGAAGTCGTTCTTGAGAACCACAAGACAGCTCTGATGAAAGGGGCTAGCACAGGAAATCCCCTACCCAGGGAGACATCTATCTCCAGTAAACACCTCCCCCAAATAAAACAAGGGCACAAAAGGTATTTCAAAACATTCAAAGCAGGATAAAGATTCACTGTTAGGAAGCTTGCAGCAAGCCCTGAACAATCTTCACCAAGGCACTGGATGCCCTGTATAGGAAAACCCATGACCAGGTCACAGGAAGCTCCGTGGCAGAGTTCTGAATGCACCCTTTGGCAAAGAGTTTCCAAAGCATAA
The DNA here is from genome assembly GCF_963924665.1 of Micromys minutus. Lineage (NCBI taxonomy): Eukaryota > Metazoa > Chordata > Mammalia > Rodentia > Muridae > Micromys > Micromys minutus. Next base: position 51,834,486 of record NC_137956.1, on the reverse strand, counting down.
CTGACAGCAGACTATGTTTTTTAATAATTTAAAATTTGCTAGAATTCATGGCATTTTCTCTAGGGTGCTGCTGTTGTTACTGTCAGTCATGACTTCCAGGGAAACAACAAACATGAATTGGCTCATGCGACTAGAGATTGATTTACAAGGCAGTGGCTGTTGGAATGTCTCGGTGTGTAAGGTACTAGCTATGCAAACACAAGAATTTGAGTTTAGAGGCATGTGCTGGTTCGTGCCTCTAACCTCAGAACTCAGGTAGTAGAGCCAGGAGGATGGGAAGCTTAAAGGCATCCTCAATAATACAGCAAGTATCAAGGCAGCTTGGGGATATAAGACCTTGTCAGTGAATGAATGGATGGTTATTGAAAGCTACAGCAATGCAGAAGAGCAAACACTATTGTAATATCTGTCACCTTCTGTTGTTTATAATTCTCTTAAAAATTATTTATATAGTGTGTGGCTTTAATCCCAGTACCTGGAAGACAGAGGCAGGTGGTTCTCTGTGAGTTCAAGGCCAGCCTGGTCTACAGAGCAAGTTTCAGGACAGCCAGAGCTACATAGAGAAATCCTGTCTCAGAAAACCAAAAGTAAATTAGAAAATTATTTATTGTTATTAGTATGTATTATGATATGCATATGTGAATATGAGCATGCATGTGCCACAGTGGAGGTCAACCTTCGGAAGTTGGTTCTTTCCTTTTACTATGGGATCTAGGGACTGGACTCAGGTTTTGATATTTATGAGACAAGCACTTTTACCCACTGGCCCATCATATCTGGCCCTGCTTCTAGAATTTTATGTCTCACAGTACCGTGATGGGTAATATTAATTGCCAATTTGACTGGATTTAGAATCTTGGAAATAGATTTCTGGCTGTGTCTGCAATGATGCTTAGCTAAGAAGAGAACTACCCTGAATGTGGGTGGCACCATTCGATATATGAGGGGAGGGAAGGGGGTTCATGCTGAATAACAAGGGTGAGCTGAACACCAGACTGAAGACATGACCACCTGCCTCATGCTCCGGTTGCTGTGCCTCCCCTCTTCTATGATGGGTTGTATTTTCCGGAAATAAACTCTTCTTGTGTTGCTCTGTGGTAAATGATCACAGCAAGGGAGAAAGTAACTAATACAGGTGGCTACTTTCCCCCCAAATTAATACTGCGTGCTGCTCTTGGATGTGAAGTGAAGTCAGGAGGGTGAAACTTGAACCTCTTCAGATTCATCCCTACTCTGTGGCTGACTTAACTCTGAAAGAACAAACAAACAAACTTGGGAGTTCTCCAACTGAGATCAGCTTATTTTACAAAGAATATACTAAAAAGTCCAGGGGTTTACTTTATGTAAATAGTTGGTCCCAGGATCCACTGAATCAATACTATCTGGAAGCTTGTTAGAAATGCAAATTCTTGGGGCTAGAGAGTGTAAAAGGCAAAGTTAACCTGTAAGCCCTACCTGCCCAAGGACAGATAACTCCCTGGGATGCTAGTGGCTATGGTGTTTGGAAAATAACAAGCCACACAGGGTGTTTGTTTTTCTCCCCTAGACAAGTTTGTTTACACTGGATGTGCTTGATTGGATATGGGCAGGAGGTACGTGGGGCAGGTAATATGTCAGGATGCATGCTTGCTGATTGGGCCTAATGGGAAATATGATGGTCCTACGGTTTATGCCCTTTTTAAGTATCTGCAAAAATATGACTCATTGCCACTTCCTGGGACCCCTGGAATGAACCTGGCCAGAACCCATCTTCCTGGCCAATAGTTAACTAAAGCTTGCTTCAACTTTGGCTCAAAATTGTGGAACTGTTTTTTTTTTTTTTTTTTTTTTTTTTTTTCTCTTACGAATCTCAGGTTTAACAGGAGATGGCTCAACCTTTAAGAGCACTGGCTGCTGTTCTTCCAAAGGATTCTGGTTTGGTGTGTGTGTGTGTGTGTGTGTGTGTGTGTGAGAGAGAGAGAGAGAGAGAGAGAGAGAGAGAGAGAGAGAGAGAGAGAGAGAGAGAGAAAGTATTTATCTAAATCAAAAATTGTAGGTGTGGAACCCAGCAATCCAGGGGATTCTAATACAGCCTAAACATTGAGAACTCCACTGTGCACCACAGTGAAGTAACTACCACAGGTTTGCTAGAATTGATCAGACTTGGTTTTGAGTCTGCCAGGTTTCAAACCAGGAACAAATGACTAAGGTGTCTGTTTAATGCATCAAAGTGGACCTCACTGCTAGGTCACCTGCATCCTTCAGTCCCTACCTGTTACAGGGTCTTCCAGCCTGGCATACCCTGTCCTCTACCCTAAACTTTTCCAGTTCCAGTGGGGGTTGGGCATAGGCAGGGATGCTCTTCCCTAAGTTATCCGTCCATTTTGATTACTCACTCTCATGGGCCTTTGAGCCTCCTGGCTGTTGCATTTGGTTCCCCTCCTCCTCTCCCTCCCCCCCACCACATGACTCGGCTCTGGGTCACATCCATTCTGGACTCTCCCAGATGTGCCTGCCTCAGGTTATGCTCTCCCACGTATCTATAATAAACTTTCTCCTCCACCATACCTAGGAACAGTCATGTCCTTTTTCTTTTCCTTTTTATTTATTTATTTTTCATTCATTTGGTGCCAAAACCTGAGACTAGTCATATTTCTTTCCTTTATGCTCTTTTTTCCCCCCATTCAGAATCCCAACCACTTTAGCTTGGTTACCTTAAGCAAATATCTTAATGTTCTCTGTGGTCCCATTTTCTGATTTGGAAAAGGAAGAGAGGAGAGCCTGCCGTTGTACCTTTTCTGTCCCCCTTACACCTTTCTGCCTGGGTGATTAAAATGAAAACAGGAAGCTGAGTCCTGACATGTTAAGCCTGAATCCATGGAAGAACCTGCACCTGCTCCTGTCCCTGCCATTTCCCGAACCTGTGGTTCTCAGGGCTTCCCCGACTAACTTAGAAAAAGCTGGAGAGACATCAGCACACACAGCTTCTAAGACTCAGTGAATGCTGCCTGGATGGACCTACACTTCCTCGGAGAGCCCTTCAGCATCCCCAGCGCAGACTCAGTATGGTCAGTGAGTCCCTCCAGTTTGCAACAGACAAAGCTCTCTGTCCCCAACCCTCAGGCTCTTCCTTAGAGCTTTCTCTAAGATAAAACAAACCAGACCACAGCTGCTCCCACCTCTAATTACTGTTTCCTTCATTTGGCTGCTTTTCCTTCTTTCTCACTCTAATGTCAATACCAGAAGGAGGAGGTTGTCAGGGCAACCCAGTGTGGAGGCTGGAACAGAGTGGAGGCGGGAAGTCCATCCTTGACCGAACCTTAACCCTGTACGGTTGAACACCCACTGGGCTCTCAGCTGCCCTCTGCATCCTGGCAGCAAGATTGTGAACATTTGACATTTCTACTTTATTTTCCCCATCCTCCCCCTCTGACAACATCTCCCACCTTCTCCTGACTCTCCCTCTGTGTAACTGCAGTCTGCAAGACCGGAGTACATCTGCCCGAATTTGCTCTGTTAACTTCACAGTTAACTAATCCTGCTACGTTCCCTCCCTAGTTTAATCAAAGCTCTCCTGGTGGCCAGACTCTGTAACAACCCTACAACATATTACCACTGGGGAGAGGGAACTGGGATAGGTGTTTATTTAGAATCTCTCAGTCAGGAAGCTTTTTAACCTCCTGACTTTCAGCCATTAATATGGAGGAGCCCCTGTGTTTAGTGAGAGGAGCAACACCTTCTATTCCTCACATGGTTTAGAAATACTCCTTCCTTTCCAGCCATGACCCTTCTCAGGATATCTCAGTGGACTAACTTGCCTCTGGTTTGCACAAAAATACCCAATGTGCAAAAATCAGTTGTTTAGTATATGCTTTTCTCCAGGAAAATAACAAACTCACAGTGAGCAGCACATGGTCCTTAACATATCTACATCCTAATGCCAGAGCCCCTAGATTGTGTGTTAACACAACTGACAAAAGGCTCTAAAGTTGCTAACCAAATTAAAGTAAGGAGGCAGGATTATTCGGGTGCTCAGAAAGGGCGGGCAGGAAAGTTAGAGTCTCTGGGATGCACTGTGAGAAAGGCTGCTTATTGGCCACTTTGAAGTTGACTTCTCAAAGGGGTGTGGAAAGGACAAGGAAACAAGTGGGATACAGTTCTATCCACACCTGGCTTTAAGTTTGTAATGTCAGGGGCTCTAAGAAAACTAATCTGCAGCTGAGAGTGATGGTGATCCCTGAGAAAGGGTAGATGATGCGGAAGGAGCAGGAACTCAAGGTCAGCCTCAGTTACATAGTAACGAGTTCTAATCCTGGGATACATGAGACTCTGTCTCAAACAAACGAAGTTGATTTGTGACGTTTTAGACCACAAAATGTAGGGTTGTTTGTTACAGGAGCAACCAGGCCACTGGGAAAGTTAGAAAAGGGAGAAAGCCAGCTCTCCATATGGCAGGTGAATGAAGGGACAACAACAGGGTGGTGTGTCCTGTCCTAGTCTCCCCCTGTCCCAGCCTCCCCTCCCACCTTCCTTATTCCCACCCTGAGTTCAGAGCTTTCATTTACTTTTGAAAGCTGCCTTACAATCACACTCCTGACAACTCTCTTCATCACACTGGAGTCTAAATTGCACTTGAAATAGCGTGTGAAATGTCAGCCCTCTGATTAGTTCATTTCTGAGCGACAAAATGAGGGTAATCAGAGGGAGAGAAGAGCTGACCGTGTGCTCGGGAGGGAGGAGAGGGCAGGGCATCTCTCCAGTGCAGTTCTCTACTAAGACTGTTAGAGCTAAAAGGCAGGCTGTTGTTGCCCTGCAGGTCCACGGTGGTTCCCCTCCCCCCTGCTTCGTCAACACGTGCTCTCAGCTCAGCAGCATGGCGTCTGGCCGCTGCCTTGGGCAAACCCACAGCCCACTTCTCCACCCATATAATCCTCAGCTTTTGAGATTAGGAAGACTTTTCTAGCATGACTGCCAGCCATATTTGGCCTTGTATGTGTGTGGTTGTGTTTCTGCCTTTGTGTAGGCATGTGAATGCCACGGCACACATGTGAGTGTCAGAAAACAACTTACAGGAATCACTTCTCTCTTTCTAGCATGTGTGTTCCAGGGAGGAAACTCAGGTTAGTTATCACATTTAGTGGCAAGTGCCTTTACCAGCTGAGACAGCTCTTCCATGCCAAAATTTAAATAGCATTCACAGTTTCCAATAAATTCTTTTTGCCTTTAAAATACCATACTTGTTTGAACTGGCAGGAGCTTTGAGGCCTGCCTTCTCTATTGGTTGACAGGAAGTCTTCTTGGGCAGAGGTTTCAAGCTGTACTATCACTAGGTCTCCTTTTGGCTCCTTCTCATTTCAGCCAAAAGAATTCAGATGTGACATGTGGACTGAGTGGACTAGAAGACAGACAAGTTTATTACAGAATGAAGCAGGACACCCTCGAGAACGATAGCGGGCAATGGCCAAAGAGAACACCTGAGCACAAACCACTCCAATGGGCTGAATGTAAACAATGGCCAGAGAGACCATTGTCCTACTCTGCCTTGAGTAGGCTTTATGCTATTTTAAAGTCTCAAAAACAGACAATCTACCAATGAGTGTCTTCCTGTCCAGATGATTAATAGGCCTGTCTGGATTGACTCTCGCAAAAGGGAAAAGTTGTCCTTTTGCTCTTTATCAGAAAGTCTCCTGCTGTGCAGTAATCTCTTAAGCTCTTGGAAATAGGCTTAGATAATTATCAATTAATGACCTTCCTGGTATTTCAGGATGTCCCGTCTTCCCAGGGCCAGAGATGACCCTCTTGCTAACATCTGAACTATCTGACTGTATAAAATTTACTTGGCAAGTTATCACACTTTCCATTTCGTCAAGATTTCCATGACCATTTTAGAAGACATGGGGCAGCCCATGATCCAGCAGTACAGAGTGAGAAACACCCCAGAGGGTCTCCATGCCTGTCCCTGTGCCTTCTGGAAGCTCTTTAATACCTGGAGCCAGTGAACATTTAATTCCAGAATTGGGATTTCATGGAGTCTGGCTTTTAGTATCTAATCATTATTCTTCCCAGGATGTTCCTCTGGAGAACTTGATTTTCTCCAGCTGCCACTTAAGCACAGGTCTGTGGAAAGCAGTAATGAATAATCAATGTGGTTTAAGGGCACAGCTCCCCAGAGGGAAGGCATCCCTGGAGGCTCTCCCACTCTCTCTTTACCTCTCCTCACTCATTCTCTCTCTGTTCTGAGCAACTAGGCCTATCCTGAGGATGCACAGCCAGGTGCTTGGTGCCTTCTGGATTCTGGTTAGGTCTACCAGTGAAAGTCAGTGGGGATGCCCAATGCTGGAGGAGGCAAGAAGGGTCCTCAGTTTATGGTCCTTGCTCTGGCTATCACAGTAGCCCCATGGCCATGGCTGCTTTGCGTGGTGCCTCCTCACAGTCCTGTCTCTTAAAGAGCTCAGAGACTAGCCTCCACTGCTTCTGGAGTTTTTAGGGGTAGTAAGAGGTCTATGGCTGGTTTTCTGACTTTGTGGTTTGTCTAACCCATTCACACTCCATAAGCAGTCCTACCACTGACATCTCCCAAACCACATGACTAAATTGTATTTGGGGTCAGGACTCTACCTGAATGACAAAATGTGGGAAGTCTGTTACCTCTGGGTAGCATGAGAGAATTTCAGGTATGAGATGCAGCTTACTGCCTCCCTGGGTGACTTCATAAGATCTGCTTTTTCCCACTTACTGCAAAGCTTTCTGGACCTCAGTGTTTCCTAGATCTCACAGATGGAGAAGGTTCTGGAATGAGGGCTGGCAGATTCAATTGCAATGGCCTCACAGTCAATCTCTGGACAGAGAAGGACATTTTAAAAGTGGGGTGGGGCACAATACACTACTCCACTGCCCCTGCTGTCCTCTCTGACTTCAGTGTCCTTTATGGCCCCACTGTCTTAAATGTGAGCTTCCTTTGGCACCCTGCACAGAATGTCTGTTCACTGCTGGGTTTTAAGCGGTGCCTGCCTAGCACACAGTAGGTAACTTGGCCAATGATGAGGACACAAACGAACTGGATTTCATTTCTGTGGCTTTGATTATGCTCTGTCTAGGCCTTGCCTCTAAGAGCCCATCCATGAGGAATGAATACATATGATAAGGAGATGTACATGGTTTTCATGGGATCTCACGATAACAGCAGAAGGTAGTCGCAAAAAGGGTTCAAGAGAAAAGCTAATATGGGCATATATAAAAGAAGCTCAGAAATAGATGGACACATCTTTTAACAAAAGAAGCTAGGACTGAAATCTACCCAGTGCTGGTTTTACTGTACAAGCATCATTCCAAAAGCAGCCTCACCCCTCTGACCTGCTGTGATGATACAGTCGCTTTGGTAGAAAGTTCTTTATGAGAAGGAAATGGTGATGAGAGCAAGGTAGGCAGGAGGGAGAAGGGTGAGTGGGAGGCAGAAGCTGTTCTGTAGGAATGAGTCACACAGGAGCGTCACACCTCAGGAGAGAAACCACTGTCTGGTGGCAACTGCACATTTGGGAACATTTGGGCTGAGCTTAGAGAAAGGTGTGTGGGGCGCATGCTTTGTGGGAAGGTTGCTATAATAAAGGCCAACACAGATGACCTCCACTGGAGCAGCTGCTTGGGGTTGAGGATAAAGCACAAATAAGTATCTGGCATATCTTAGCAGGCAAATCCTTCATCCTTCAAACTCCCCTTTGCACTGTTGATGGGCTCTAAGGGCCCTGGAATGCCAGATACCTGAGTTCTGAGAGTGAAGGAAACAGAGCCTGTCTACTACCCCTCCAGTCACTGCATTCCAGTGCCCAGGTACACTTTGAACGACATGAATGCAATAGCATTTTGCATCCAAGCCAATGGGATTCCATATATTACAGATGGACACAGTCCCACAACGTTATTGAGGGAGTGATTTGCAATCAAACACATCCAGGTTTAAGTGTGAGATTGCACCACTCCAGTTACATTGCATTGCCTCATGCTGGGTGGATTCAGTGAGCTGGGTAAATCTTTCAGCCAGCATATACTAGGAAAGTCCAGGGTCACAGTCATTACCCTCACTAGCATAATAATTTGCCAATTGGATGGTTCCAAACAGTAGCACTTTTCTGAGAAGGTGGGGGGACATCCACATTACCAGCCTGGAAGGTAAGGACTCAATTTTCAAAAGGGATATAATGTTGATGAGACAACCTACTTTCTGCAAGCAAAATGTGTCTGCGAAACATTGCCCTGGCTGGTTCAGTCACTTCCATATCTCCCTTTGCTATGATTTCCCCAGGAAGAAAGCAGGATTCTCATTATCAAGTCTCCAGAATCAACAAGAGAAAGAGGTGCAAGGTGGCAGCTTAGCCTGCCCTTAGGCACAGTCACTTCTAAGTGCCAAGGATAGCAACCTAAGCAGGGGTAGCAGTGGCCGCTAATAAAGAGGGACTTCAGTTGCCCTGTGCATCTCATCACCCATATAAAGCTCTGCTTTCCTGAGCTCTCATTATTTGAGACCAGAATATGAACAAAGGATACCCATCTTCCTTGTCCTCCTGAGGCTGGGGTTGGACCTGATTCCTGCTCTGTGGTTTGCCTCCTACTCTATAACTTTCCTTCTCCTGCTGGAATGAGAGACATCAGGGGACAATTTGTCTTGCTGATCGATCTCCTACTGTTGGATTACAAACTCGTTAGGTTTCTGTAGCTGGGGTAAAATCATGACCAAAGGCTACTTAGGGAGGAACAGGTTTATTTTACTTACACTTTCATATTGTAGACATCATCAAAAGAAGCCAAGGCAGAAACCAGGAGCCGAAACCGAAACCGAGACCAGGAAGAAGTGCTGCTCACTGGCTTGCTCCCCATCACTTGTCTAATACACCGCAAGATCACCTAGTAATGGGTGGCAGCATCCACAATGGGCTGGGCCTTCCCACATCCATCACTGATTAAGAAAATATTTCACAGGCCAACCTGGTGGGGGCATTTTCTCAGTTGATTTTTCTCTTCCCAAATAGTTCCAGCCTAGGTCAAGTTAACATAAGACTAGCCAGTATTCATGCTCACAGGCCAATCTGATGGAAGCGGTTCCTCAATTGAGAGTTCCTCTTCCCAGGTGACTCTAGGTTGTAACAAGTTTAAAAAACACCCAACTAACTGTATTGGGGGTTTTGGCAGCAAATGTCTTCATGGGGGGTAGAGTAAAGCAACTGCTCACATGACATGACATGATATGACTATAACATGATGTGTGGCACAGTTAAGGGGTAAGTGCAGGGAGATGAGAAAGGCTAGGATGCTAGAGTAAACTTCCAAGTGTATTCAGTACTTGTGGTGGGGGAGGGGAAGAAAACTGGAAGCCAGCACAGGCTTTGAAATGCAACTACAAGCTTATGTCAATGGAACTCTATGTCCCTTCTGTCAGAGATAAGGAAAAGGGCTCCTTTGGGCAGGTGGGCACCAGGTTCACAGGTTCTTGAGGAATGCTGACTTTTATCTAACCACCAGAAATATTCCTACAGTCTGGGTTGAGCTCATTTCTGGATATACGTATTGTCCTTTGGAGTTTGGGGATTGGACCTAACACTAACTGGCACAGGTATCATGGTAATAGCTACATATCTCAGAACATTAGTACCTCTACCTGATTCCAAACATCAGTGCTATCCAGGCCCAGTCAGGCTGATCCTAAGAATATCTGTCAACAGCTATTCAGAGTGAGCACCCTGTTTTGTGAGGCTTCTATGGAGAGAGGATTAAACACCTATTTACCCCAGGCAGAGCACCAACAACAGAAAAAAGAAATGACTCTAGCAGAGTCTAGCTTGGTAAACCAATATGTTTAACTAAAGTTAGCTTACAGGAGCATCGGCAACTTACAAAGCTATACCACTAAAGAGAATATCTTATTCTTCCTTAACAACTGTTAACTGTGCGTATCTCTCTGTGCGAGTGGAACCTCATAAGACCCTTCCCCTAGCAACCATTAACTCTCCATAAATGCTTAGAGAGGTAGAGAGCGACAGGCTTGTGAGTCCCTCCTGCCATGGCAGAAAGTTGATAAGCCCAAATCTTGTGCAGAACTACTGTAGGTAACTACAGCCACAAGATGAAAATGGCCATATCACATATATATTCTATAATATACCTTTTAGATGCTGAGCATATATATATTCTATAATATACCTTTTAGATGCTGAGCATATATATATTCTATAATATACCTTTTAGATGCTGATGACCAACCTTCTAGGCCACCCAAATATTAGGTTGCCATTCTCACTGTGGCCTCCAAAGAGTATCCCGGAGATCGTTCTATAACATGTCTGGCTATTCCAGATTTACCGCCATGAAACTGAGGACATGTATCCTTCCTGCACTTAGATTCTTGGTGGTGGGACCCTGTCTTTGTTAAATACATAGATAAAGCATTTTGTATAGATCAGGTTTTCATGGAAGGTCCTGGTTTCAGTTCTCTACTTTCTGTGACAGGAAGGCCAAGGACTTAAGGTCAGAGAGTCACTATTAAGTGAGCTGGCTCTGGAACCCAAGTGACAGTAGGGTGGCAGTAGAAACAGAAGTATGTGTCTAGGCCATGAATCATGGTCAGTAACTGATGGCCAAGGGCAAGCTTTTCAATATTCCTGTGCTCCACTTTCCTTATCTATAATCCAGAAGGTTTTGGAAAATTCCCAGGATGTGGGTATGTTTACCAAAAAAAAAAAAAAAAAAAAAAAAATCAGAATGCAGAATGCTTTGTCACACACGCACACACACACTCACATGCACAAGGAGACTATTAATAGATGCTAGAAGTGCCAATTAAGGTTATATAAGGTGGTGGCTGATATTATTACGAGTAACTCTTTAAAATAGTTTGATTATGTGCATGGGTTTGTACACATGAGTACAGTGCCTTCCTACCAAGGCCAGGAACTGGAGTTATGTCTCAGAGTCTCCTGAAGGACAGAGGGCTACTGTAGCTTGTTCAGATCGGAGTGTGAAGCATGAGTCCTCCAGACAGGCTAAAGTAGTTTGTGTTCATCAAGGGAACAATTCAGGAATATTGTTATACTCTCTGCTAAAAAAGAAAAATAGTCAGAATTACAAATTTTCACCAGACACAGTGGTGCAAGGTTGTAATTCCAGGAGATGGAGAGGAAGATGACAAGTTAGAGGGCAGCCTGGACAAGTTGGTGAAATCTTGTCCCAAGAAAAGAAAATATAGGACAAATTTTAGAGCCTACAGAGTCCAAAGAGGTGTATAGGGAAAAGACCAATAAAATATGTTAGACGCTATTGGGGGCAGAGAAAGGAAGCACAGGGGGAAAAACCAAGATATCCAAAACCCTTCCACAGAGAGCATCTACCCTCTTGTTTCCTACCTTCTTAGTAGTTACAAGTCCCATGAGGTCTTTGCACAGTGTCAGGATGATAGAAGCTGACCTGTCTCCAGGAAGCCCGGACGACTGCATATTCCTTCCACGTAGAACCCACAATGTCAAGAGACTGACCTTCAGGCTCACTCAAACCTTGGTGCAAATAATCGCAACGTGTGATGGCTATTCTTGTCAACCTGACTACATCTGGAATTGACTAAAATCCAAAACCAGAGGGCACATTTGTGAGGTATTTTGCTTTATTTGAAGTAGGTAGCTCTACTTCTGATCCAAATTGTTGAGGTAGAAAGACACATGCCTTTAATTTGGATCTTGAAGCTGAAAGACACACCTTTAACCTGGGTCACACCTTCTGCTGGAAGCCTATATAAGGTCACGGAAGAAGGAAGCTTTTGCTCTTTGCCTGCTTACCCTTGGCTTACTAGCAAGTCTCTTCCTTCACTGGCATTACAGCCTATTTCTTCAGGATTCCAGCATGTACAGAACACCAGCTGAAGCATCCAGCCTTGTAGACTGAGCAACTATTGGATTTTTTAAAGACCTATTTATTTTATGTATATGAGCACAATGTTACTGTCTTCAGACACACCAGAAGAGGGCATCAGATCCCATTACAGATGGTTGTGAGCCACCATGTGGTTGCTGGGAATTGAACTCAGGACCTCTGGAAGAGCAGTCAGTGCTTTTAACTTACCTCTCCACCTCACTTTTGGATTCTTAGACTTCCTGTTCACAGCCAGCCACTGTTGGATTATCTGGACTGCAGCCTGTAAGTCATTCTAATAAATTCTATAGATGGTAGATAGATAGATAGATAGATAGATACATACATACATACATACATACATATATACATACATACATTCATAGATAGATACATAGATACATAGATAGATACATAGATACATAGATAGGTGGGTGGGTGGGTGGGTGGGTGGATGGATGGATGGATGGATGGATAGATAGATAAATAGATAGATAGATAGATACATAGATACATAGATACATAGATACATAGATACATAGATAGATACATAGATAGATACATAGATACATAGATAGGTGGGTGGGTGGATGGATGGATGGATGGATGGATGGATGGATAGATAGATAGATAGATAGATAGATAGATAGATAGATAGATAGATAGATAGATGTTCGTTCTATAAATTTGGTTACTATGGAGACTAATGCACACAGAAATAAAAACTCCTCCCAACTTGGGCCTCTTCCATCACAATAGCAATACCCATCTCCAGAAAGAGGGAAGAAAATAGACACTTCTCACTAGGAGTTTTCTTAATTCTCTACTCTTTACACTTTTACTTATTTTTGTTGATTTGAGGCAGGTCTTGGTCTGCAGCCCAAGCTTGCACTGAACTTGAAGTCTTCCAGCCTTACTTTCCTTTGATCTTGGATAATAGATACGTGCAATCACAGTGACCTAGCCCTTCCACCTGTGTGAGCTGACTGTAGCTCAGTGGTAGAGTGTTTATCTTGTGTACTCCAACAACAGAAAACATAAACAGTAATTTTCTCACTTAGATCAGTGACATAACAGGGTAGTAAGAAGGTAAGAGAGGGCTGGCAAGGTGGTTCAGCTGTAAAAGTACCTGCCTCTAAGCCTGGTCCTATGTTCAATTTCTAGGTCCACATGGTGGTAGAAGAGAACCAATTCCCTCAAGTTGTTTTCTGATCTCTGTATTCACACCATGATAAACATGTACCTACCCACCCAACACCCAAAGAAATCAATAATTGATTTTTCTTTTAAAGTAAAGAATTAATTTGTGAGATTGATGATGGTCATGAGAAAGACTTGGATGGGACACATTTAGATTTTTTTAATTTATCATCATTGTTGTTATTTTCATTATGTGAATTAATGAGTTTATTGGACTTACTTATAGAAGCATTGAGATCCTCAAAACAGCTGCAGCATCCTGAAGCCCCACCCCATTATGGATGATGTAATGAAAGCCACATCATAGAATTTTCCCTACTGTTCTTTTCCTAAATGCTCTAGCAACTCCAGAGGTCACATGCAGCTGGTTGGGGCAGGGGATACATTTTATACATGTTAAGTTTGATTCTCTGAGGACTGTAGAGCAGCTGAGACAGAAGTCAGGCCTTTATTCCTCAGACTGTGACATATGGCACATCCATCTGGCAAAGCTAAGCATTCTACAACCTGATAATGAAACACCAAACTGGGACTGGAGATGTAGCTCAGTTGATGGAGTACTTGCCAAACATGGATGAAGCCCTGAGTCTGGATTGTGATGGTCAGTGTGTTATTGGGATGTGTGTGTGAGGGGAATAAAGGGATGAGGTGGGACTGGTGGGACACAGGGACTATTACACACAATATGAATTTTTGTCAACCTTTGGCCAGGGCTAAAAATAGAGAACAGAATAGAAGTAGAATCGTTTTCTATTATCACTTCTGTTCACAACAGGATTCTAAGATGGCTATTTTCTCTCTTCCTTTCTTACTTTTGAACTTTATATATTTGTGTGTGCATGTGCTCACGCACGTGCACTCACTTTTGAGGCAGGGTACAATGGTGAATCTATTTTTAAAAGATTTATCTTATTTTCAATTACATGTGCACATTAGTACCAGTAGCTAAAGACATCAGAGGCATTAGATTGCCCTGGAACTGGAATTACAGGTGATTGTTAACCTCCTGTGGTAGATGCTGGGAAGAGAGCAGTATGCACTCCTAACTAGTGAGCTAAGTCAGTGATGATGTTGTGGGAATCGTTCTAGAATAACTCTCGGACAACAATGAGAGTGGAAAACAGATGTTGCTGGGGTGGGTGGACTGAAGCAGAACAGCTCCTGAGGGGTTTCCATCTTGCATCCAGTTTGCACTCTCCTTTTATTCTCTCAAGCCACAAGGTAGGGTGGGCAGGCCAGTGAGCTTTTACAGAAGCATACAGGCAGTCAGCAGGTTGTTAAGGGCAATGACTCGATGTTTAGCTCTTTCTCCAGGTCAATCTGTTTCAGGCAGCAAGTGAACTCATGCTTGGCAAACCAGCAGTACAAGCAGTGTTTTAAGAAAACCACTAAATGAAATCAATATCTTATAATTAGTCCCTTCTACTTCAATAGTTAATCTTAATTGTGAACTCGATGAAATCTAGAATCACCTAGGAAACGAACCCCTCCCTGAACATGCCTGTGGGATTTATCTTGATCAGGTTAATTTAGGTGGGAGACTGCCCACTGTGTGCAGAACCATTCCCTAAGCTGGTACCTTGAACCATATAGAAAGAGAGGAGCACAAGTATCAGCATTCTCTGATGGTGGAAGTAAGGTAACTGCAGCTTCAGCCTCTGGTTGCCTTGACCTCTCTGTCATGACAGACTCATCCTTGAACTGAGAGCTAAGTAAATCCTTTCTCCTTTAAACTGCTTTGCCATGGTATTTTATTCTTACATCAGGAAAAGAATAAGATACAGAGTTTCTCATTTTCCTGGAGCTCACCAGGTAAGCTAGGTGGCCGGCCAGAAAACCCTAGGGGTCTACCTGTCTCTGCTCCCCAATGCTGCAGTGAAGTGTTTACCATGCTCAAAATCCTACAGGGGTTCAGGAGACTCGGAGCCACAAGTTTCCGAGGCACACTTTACCTATTTTTATTTATTTTTATTTTGTTTTTTATATGTATGTACCTAATTTTAAATATTGAAAATACACAGATGTGAGGGAAATAACCAGATCTGGCTGCTGTGAATTGTCCAGGGTAACCGTGGAAATTCCTGGAAGCCCTTTTCACTCATAGCCTTTACTCCAAATCAGATTTCCTCCTCTTCCTGGATGTTCTAGTTCCAGATGGTGCCCAGATCTCCTCTCTAGCTTCTCTCTCTGTCTCTATCCTTCTGTCTCTGTCTCACCTTTCTCTCTGCCTTTCTCTCTCTTTCTCTCTCTCTCTGCCTCTGTCTTTGTCTGTCTCTCTGTGTGTCTTTCTCTGTCTCTGTGTCTCTCTCTGTGTCTTTCTCTGTCTGTCTGTGTA